>NC_081555.1:150266004-150506004 GCF_963082655.1 Stomoxys calcitrans | reverse complement strand
GGTCCTGGATAAGACACAATCTTTGTCCCATTTCGCTATAGTTTTGCACAGAGTTTTCTGCTATGTCTTCGAGCAACTGTGGCAAGTACGGTTCAAATCGGTTAATAACCTGATATAGCTCCCATATACCCAATCTCCCGATTTGACTTCTTGAGGCCCTGGAATCCGAAATTTTTTTCGATTTCCCTAAAATTTTGCAGAAAGTGTTCTGTCATGACTTCCACTAACTACGTCTAGCACGGTCCTAATCGGCCTAGAATCTGATATAGCTCCCATATAAACCTATCTACCGATTTAATTTCTTGAGTCGCTTAAAGCCACAACATTTGTCCGATTTCGCTAAAACTTTGCACATTTTTCAGATAGTGTTCTGTTATGATTTCCATCAACATTACTTGTTTCCTACAGTATCAGATTTTGTCCACAACAAAATCCCTTTTTCATTTCTAATTAAAATTTATTTTCATCCTCTCCTTATTCATACAAATTGGCTTACACACACACTAAAAATCGTTTTTTTTCCATTCCCAATACATTCACACTCTATGCTCGAAATGACTTTGTAGCTCATTGACTGTTAATAATTTCGATTTTGTGACTTATTTAATATTCAAAATATTTTATGGTATTGCCACACAAAAAAAAGAAACAAATTAAAACTCAAAAAGGAATCCACAAGAAGCAGAAAAACAAGTAATTTAGTCCCCCCACCACCCCCAACACCCGAAGTTTTGCAATGTGTTAATTACTCAATGGCAACAAGGAGTACAGTACACCGAACACAGAATACACACCCCATCCCAGCACCACAACTACGCACAAATTAAAAAGTGCGAAGGGAAAAGAAAATTTCCACTGTCTGCAAGGCAGTCAGAGGATTTGATGCAAAATTGCGACTTAAAGTACGAGAGGCAGTTACAGCTTCATTTCGATATAGAAATGAAATTTCCATAACCATATACGAGTACAGTGTGAAAGGATGGGGAGGGAAGATCCACTCGTACCATACTGTGTACCCATCTTTAAGGTTTGGTGAGAATTCAAAACCAAAAAACACATTTCACGGTTGTGTAAACATTCACGAATGCTTCAGTCAGCATAGCTTTCCGTCCGTCCGTCCTTCCGTTCGTCTGTGTGTCTGTCTGTGCTGTGTATTTTTGTGAATTTTGCTTATTGGCACAAAGCATAAGGGATACGGAAGTATAAGGTTCAGGGTTTATTAGGGTGGGTAAGCAAATAAAGTTTTCCAAAAAAAAAATTTTTTGAAAAGACAGGAAAGAAGGTGGAATTTAATTTTAAATTTGAGGTAAATAAAAAATTAGGACGTAGAAAATTTTGTAAAAAAAAATTTTATAAAAATTAATTAATTAAAAAAAAATTTTCAAAATCTTAGTGGACGACATGGGATTGAGAGCAGAGACAACGGAGGACATGTTGAGGCTGTTGATGAAACCCCATTTTTCCCAGGATACGATGGGACTCACGAAGACACCGGAATCTTGGAATGTTATGTTATTTTTGTTGAAAATATCGTTGAAATTTTACTTTCATAACAAGTTCTGTGAAAATTTTATTGTCATTGAAAATATTCTTAAATTTGTACAGCTGTTTAAAAAATTTTATGGAAATTTCAAAGTCTTGGTTTGTTTCCCTTTTGAGATGAGCTAATCCGTGATTATACCCTACACAACTACTGTGGTAGAGGGTATTATAACTTAGTGAGTTTGTTTGTTACACCCAAAAGGAAGAGAGATAGAGCCATTGATAAGTATTCCGATCGACTCAGAATCACTTTCTGATTCGTTTTAGCCATGTCCGTCTGTTTGCTGTCTGTCCATGTTAATTTGTGTACAAACTATAGGTCGCAGTTTTCATCCCATCGTCTTAAAACTTGGCACAGCCATGTTTTTCGGTCTAGAGACAAAGCTTATTGAAATTGGCAAAAATCGGATCAGATTTGTATATAGCTCCCATATATATGTTCGTCCAAATTTTCAGTAATAATGCAATAAAATGGTCATTTGTAAACCGGTTCTCTCGAAATTTGGCAGGAAGGTTTTTTTATGGCTCTCCTAGAGCCACTGCAATGGCATTTATTGACCAATCTTCCCAAAACTTCGTTGGTTATCTCCTCTTAATGCTAGTGACATATGCGAGCTACCATACCATGCGTGGTCATGTAAAAAAATCTTCCCAAAGAGGTGTAGCACTGCGGCACGCCGATCGGACTCGGCCATAAAAAAAGGTCCCTTATCGTTGATAAACTCAACTTGAATCGGAAAGCACTCATTGATGTGGAATGGGTTTGCCCCTGCTCGGTTCCTGGGCAAACATACTCCCAAATGTCTTTCTTTTGAGTCCCATATTGCCGTATCTTAAATATTTCGGGAGGCCACCGTAGCGCAGAGGTTAGCATGTCCGCCTATGACGCTGAACGCCTGGGTTCAAATCCTGGCGAGACCATCATAAAATTTTCAGCGGTGGTTATCCCCCACCTAATGCTGGCGACATTTGCCATGTAAAAACTTCTCCTCAAAAGAGGTGTCGCACTACGGCACGCCGTTCGGTATCGGCTATAAAAAGGAGGTCCCTTAGCATTGAGCTTAAACTTGAATCGGACAGCACTCATTGATATATGTGGGAAGTTTATCCCTGTTCCTTAATGGAATGTTCATGGGCAAAATTTGCAAATTTGCAAATATTTCGGGTTTAGGGGTTATTTCGGGGTCGTCACTTGTGTTGATTGGTCTATATATCCATTTGGCGGATTTTGGGCGGTCCCAGCGGCACCCGTCCCCAACAATAGAAACTATGTTTTTTTTTTTTGGTGAAATTTTGGCAAAAAATTTTAAACTATTCGCATTACCAATCTCCGAGAACTGGTATTTTTGAAATTTGGGTAATGAGAAGTGCTTTTTAGGGGAGACATTTCGACTCAAATATGGATATCAAGTTCATGTCCACTCTCAAATCCCTTTACTTGAGCCCCATATTGTCATGGCCGGTAAGTATGAACCGTTTGGTAATGTGTTTTAGGGCTGGGGAGGCCACCGATACTTTGCCCTGAAAATAGATATCCGTTCTTTACTTCCAAATACCGTTGATTTGAGCTTCATATTGCTATAGTCGGAAATAAAGATCAGTTTAAGGGGTGATTTAGGGCATACCCCCAAAATTGGACATCAAATTCGTTTTCTACTCTCAAATACCTTTCATTTGAGTCCCATATTGCCATAATGGATCAATTAATCTATTCGACGTTTTTTTTTTTTTGGAGGAAAAGAGCCACCTTGACTTGAATGCAAATTTTTTACGTAATATTTTAATCTACTCCCAAATATCTCTCGTTTGAATCCTATATAGCCATGATCGGCTGATATGCCCATTTGGGAGGGTATTTGGCGGTGAGGCGAGCTCCCATTACTTGGATTTAATTTTTATGCCATATTTGTATTCTACTGCCGGATACTTTTCATTTGCGTCCCATATTGATCGAATATATCTGTATAGAGGAGTTTTGGGGTTCGGGCGGCCCGTGGGGTACATGGACCCAAAATTTTATATCGAAAGGGGGCGGATATCTGATATCCTCTTCCTGACCATATTCGTAATCTACTCCCGAATACCTTTCATTTGAGTTCCATATTGTCATGCTCGTCCAATGAACCTATTTTAGAGGGTTTTGGAGTTGGGGCGGCCCCCAGTTATTGGGACCCAATTTTTAATATGAAATTGGTATTCTACTCCTGAATACCTTTCATTTGGCATTCAAATGAAAGGTATTCAGGTATATTGTCCTGATCGGTACACTTTCATTTTTGGGTGGTACTTTTGGGGTAAAGGGCAGGGTCCGCCCCCCTTCCGATATAAAAAAAATTATATAACCTATGTTTCCTTCCAGACCAACCTACACACAAAGAAACCGACAAACAAAGAAACCGACAAACAAAGAAACCGACAAACAAACAAACACAAATTCATTTTTATACCCACCACCGTAGGATAGGGGGTATATTTATTTAGTCATTCCGTTTGCAACAGGGCCTAATGCATAAAGGGTCTAATGCCCATAAATGATTTATTTTTCATCCGTTTACGCTCAAATTTGAAACAGTGAGTAGTTTTAGGGCTCCCAATGTCGGACCTAAATATGGTTTATATCGGAATATATTTAGGTATAGCTGCCATATAGACCGATCCCCCGATAAAGGGTCTGAAGCCCATAAAAGCTTTTTTTTTAGCCGATTTCGCTTAAAATTTGAAATAGTGAGTAGTTGTAGGCCTCCTAACATAGGTCCCTAATAAGCTTCAGATCGAACTATCTTTGGATATAGCTGTCATATAGACCGAACTGCCGATAAAGGGTCTGAAGCCCATAAAAGCTTTATTTATTACCTGATTTCGCTGAAATTTGAAACAGAGGGTTACCTTAAACCTTCCGATATCTAACCTAAATATGGATCAAATCGGACTATATTTAGATATAGCTGTCATATAGACCGATCTCACGATTTGACTTTTTGGGCCTCTGGAAGCCACATTTTCTTTCCGATTTGGCTAAAACTTTGCATGTGGTGTTCTATTAAGACTTGCAATAGAAGAGCCAAGTATGGTTCAAATCGGTCTACAACCTTATATAGCTCCCATATAAACCGATCTTCCCATGAGCCCCTGGAAGCCGCAAATTTTGTCCCATTTGGCTGAAATTTTGCCTGTGGTGTTTCGTTATGACTCCTAATAACTGTGCCAAGTACGATCTAAATAGGTCAAGAATCTGATATAGCTCCCATATAAACCAAACTCCCGATTTGATTTCTTGAGCCCCTGGAAGCAGCAATTTTTTCCGATTTGGCTGAAATTTTGTGTTTAGTTTTTTGTAATGACTTTCAAGAACCGTGTCAAGTGCGGTCTAAATCAGTAAAGAACCTGATATAGCTCCCATATAAACCAATCACCCGATTTGATTTTTTGAGTCTTTACAAGCCGCGATTTTTATGCGATTTTGCTGCAATTTTGCATATAGTGTTCTGTTATGACCCTTAACAACTGCTCAAAGTACAGTTCAATTCGGTCTATAACCAGATATTGCTCCCATATTTTTGCAGAATCCATGATGGTAGATTCCCAATATTCGGCCCAACCGAACTTAACACGCTTTAACTTGTTTTCTATTCTCATTTTCTATTCGAAAAAAAACCTCTATGACCCTCCCTTATGTCCCCCATAATGCCAACAAATAAATATGTATATTTGTTTACCAGAGTGTATGTATGTGTTTGTTCAATGTACCTGTTTGTAATTTATGCCAACATATACGAATCCTTTAAATAGCAAATATACATATGTATGTAGTTACGTGTCTACCATGGGATGCATGTGTATGTAAGTACCATGGGGTTTTATGGTGGCGCTAAGTCTACTCCATCACATTGAAATTTGAATGGATGTGAGTGTCGTTTTGTGACTTGTGCAAATAAATCGAATTTTTGAATTTTGACGCTGTGCCAATCATTAAAGTGAAACTGAAGTTTTCTTTCCAACCTACCGAGGGCAAATCGATCACCATATCCCCCTCAGCATATATATGTGTATTTGTGTATATGTGTGTATATGTTAGTTTGCATGGGTGCTGGTTATACAAACAACATCCATCAACCATGCAACCAATCATTTACATTGAACCACACGAAAGAGAATACGCACAAGTTCGTTTGACGTAATCTTTGACTGTGTTAGTGTTTACTGTGGCAAGTTAATGTGAGCATTTTGAAGCTTATTGACTAAATTAAATGCGATTGAAGTGGTTTAAGAACAAATCTTGTAACATTTTTATAAAATTTTCAATCAAAATGAACACCGCTACTTACAAACCGTAAAATAGTTTTATATGAGGTTTATTTGACAGTTCTATAAAGAAAATCTGTCAAATTAGCCTACTTTAACACTACTATAGGTTAGGTTAGGTTGAAAAGAGGGTGCAACTATTAATCCGCCCATGCCACTATCTTAGGTGGTCTACATTGAGAACCCAGAGACTGAAATCTGCTTTAGACTGCCTGACCATAATATGGTCTTGCAGGTGGAGATCCAGACGATCATGGAATGAATGAGGTGGTGGGGTGTTAATGCGAGGACGTATGAACATCTTTACGCACAGTAAACAGGTCATAAGGGCAATAACAACCAAGACGGTAAGATCACGAACAGTCTTGGAATGTTAGTAGGAGATTAAAGCCTTTTCTGACGATGTCATGAGCTTCATCGTTTGGGTGCCTGACCATAGCAGAGTAAGGGGGGGAAAGGGGAAGAAAGCAGACGATTTAGCAGTAAAGACCAAATAACTTTCGTCAATAAACTGGTTCATCAGAAGTCTTTCGGGTCGACGTAGTCCGAGTTAAGAGCGAAGGCGAAGAATGCGCATGTATCCCTGTGGAACAGCGAAATAGTCGGTACGACTGCGAA
The DNA here is from genome assembly GCF_963082655.1 of Stomoxys calcitrans. Taxonomy (NCBI): domain Eukaryota; kingdom Metazoa; phylum Arthropoda; class Insecta; order Diptera; family Muscidae; genus Stomoxys; species Stomoxys calcitrans. The sequence goes on along the minus strand of NC_081555.1, from coordinate 150,499,542 downwards.
AAATCTAGGGGGGGTCCATTTCGTGAGAAGACGACGCTATTACTGAAAGGAAATATGAAGGAGGTCAATATAGCTTTTGGTATCATAACGGGACACATAGGACTACGAGCTCACCTATGCAAAATTGATGCGGCAAGGGGCATACTAATTTCATTCATTCCGTTTGCAACTCCTCGAAATATTCGTCTAAGACCTCATGTCTTCCGCACCACACGTTTCCATTGTCCTGAGAAAGAGAGGCCCCACTGTCTTATATCCTCCCCTATAGGATGGGGGTATACTAATTTCATCATTCTGTTTGTAACTCCTCGAAATATTCGTCAAAGACCCCATAAAGTATATATATTCTTGATTGTCATGATATATTAAGTCGATCTAGCCAGACGTTGAAACATTTCCTATATCATTGCCCAGCTTTCGCAGCTAAAAGACACCGGTACTTAGGTGGGGACACAATGCCAGACATGAACCACCTTAGGGGAGTGATATGGAAAACATTTACTTGCAAACTCCTTAAATGTTTTCCATACCACTCCCCTAAGGTGGTTCATATCTGGTATTGTGTCCGCACCTAAGTACCGGTGTCTTTTAGCCGCGAAAGCCGGGCAATGACATAGGAAATGTTTCAACGTTTGGCTAGATCGACTTAATATATCACGACAATCAAGAATATATATACTTTATGGGGTCTTTGGCGAATATTTCGAGGAGTTGCAAACTGAATGATGAAATTAATATACCCCCATCCTATAGGGAAGGATATAAAACAGTGGAGCCTCACTTCCTCATGACAATGGAAACTTGCGGTGTGGACGATTCCACCATTGAAGCTTTACTAACTGCTGCTGTCAAAGTACCTCTTGAGTACTGTCTTTCACCGCTGGTGCACATCTGGAATCCATTACAACCGGATAACACACCTCACACAGGGCATATTTATTTATATTTTGATCGTGGCAGGGAGATTTTCAATCTCCTGCCATCTGCCAGGCATTTAGCGTTCAGCAACAACTGCTGAGTCGTCTCCTGTTCCTTTCAGTTTAAACTTGTTGAATCCCATTTCCCTCTAGGGCCCATTTCCCTCTAGGGCGCATAGTTAAGGAGATACAGCCATTTTAAGTTTTCCAAGTGAAATTTCGATATTTAATGGATTATCAAAGAAATTTTTAATTTTTTAATGGAGTCACGAATTAAGGCCCATTTCCCTCTAGGACGCATAGTTAAGGAGATACAGCCATTTTAAGTTTTCCAAGTGAAATTTCGATGTATTTTCAAAGAAATTTTTTATTTTTTAATGGAGTCACGAATTAAAGCCCATTTCCCTATAGGACTCATAGTTAAGGAGATACCGCCATTTTAAGTTTTCCAAGTGAAATTTTGATATTTAATGGATATTCAAAGAAATTTTTAATTTTTTAATGGAGTCACGAATTAAGGCCCATTTCCCTCTACGACGCATAGTTAAGGAGATACAGCCATTTTAAGTTTTTCTAATGAGATTTAGATTTTTAATGGATTTTCAAAAAAAATTTTAATTTTTTTAATGGAGTCACGAATTAAGGCCCATTTCCCTCTAGGACTTATAGTTAAGGAGATACAGCCATTTTAAGTTTTCCTAATGAAATTTCGATTTTTAATGGATTTTCAAAGAAATTTTTAATTTTTTAATGGAGTCACGAATTAAGGCCCATTTCCCTCTAAGGCGCATAGTTAAGGAGATACCACCATTTTAAGTTTTCCAAATGAAATCTTGAATTTTAACGTATTTTCAAAGAAATTTTTAATTTTTTAATGGAGTCACGAATTAAGGCCCATTTCCCTCTAGGAAGTATAGTTAAGGAGATACAGCCATATTAAGTTTTCCAAGTGAAATTTCGATATTTAATGGATTATCAAAGAAATTTTTAATTTTTTAATGGAGTCACGAATTAAGGCCCATTCCCCTCTAGGGCGCATAGTTAAGGAGATACAGTCATTTTAAGTTTTCCTAACGAAATTTCGATTTTTAATGGATTTTCAAAGAAATTTTTAATTTTTTAATGGAGTCACGAATTAAGGCCCATTTCCCTCTAGGACTCATAGTTAAGGAGATACAGCCATTTTAAGTTTTCCAAGTGAAATTTTGATATTTAATGGATATTCAAAGAAATTTTTAATTTTTTAATGGAGTCACGAATTAAGGCCCATTTCCCTCTAGGGCGCATAGTTAAGGAGATACAGCCATTTTAAATTTTCCTAATGAAATTTCGATTTTTAATGGATTTTCAAAGATATGTATAATTTTTTATTGGAGTCACGAATTAAGGCCCATTTCCCTCTAGGACGAATAGTTAAGGAGATACAGCCATTTTAAGTTTTCCTAATGAAATTTAGATTTTTAATGGATTTTCAAAGAAATTTTTAATTTTTTAATGGAGTCACGAATTAAGGCCCATTTCCCTCTAGGACGAATAGTTAAGGAGATACAGCCATTTTAAGTTTTCCTAATGAAATTTAGATTTTTAATGGATTTTCAAAGAAATTTTTAATTTTTTAATGGAGTCACGAATTAAGGCCCATTTCCCTCTAGGACGCATAGTTAAGGAGATACAGCCATTTTAAGTTTTCCAAGTGAAATTTCGATATATAATGGATTGTGAAAGAAATTTTTAATTTTTTAATGGAGTCACGAATTTAGGCCCATTTCCCTCTAGGACGCATAGTTAAGGAGATACAGCAATTTTAAGTTTTCCTAATGAAATTTAGATTTTTAATGGATTTTCAAAAAAAAATTTTAATTTTTTAATGGAGTCACGAATTAAGGCCCTTTTCCCTCTAGGACGCATAGTTAAGGAGATACAGCCATTTTAAGTTTTCCAAGTGAAATTTCGATATTTAATGGATTATCAAAGATATTTTAAATTTTTTAATGGAGTCACGAATTAAGGCCCATTTCCCTCTCGGGCGCATAGTTAAGGAGATACAGCCATTTTAAGTTTTCCAAGTGAAATTTCGATATTTAATGGATTATTAAAAAAATTTTTAATTTTTTAATGGAGTCACGAATTAAGGCCCATTTCCCTCTAGGACGCATAGTTAAGGAGATACAGCCATTTTAAGTTTTCCTAATGGAATTTCGATTTTTAATGGATTTTCAAAGAAATTTTTAATTTTTTAATGGAGTCACGAATTTAGGCCCATTTCCCTCTAGGACGCATAGTTAAGGAGATACAGCAATTTTAAGTTTTCCTAATGAAATTTAGATTTTTAATGGATTTTCAAAGAAATTTTTAATTTTTTAATGGAGTCACGAATTAAGGCCCATTTCCCTCTAGGGCGCATAGTTAAGGAGATACAGCCATTTTAAGTTTTCCTAATAAAATTTCGATTTTTAATGGATTTTCAAAGAAATGTTTAATTTTTTAATGGACTCACAAACTTAGGCTCATTCCCCTCTAGGGCGTATAGTTAAGGAGATACAGCCATATTAAGTTTTCCAAGTGAAATTTCAATATTTAATGGATTTTTTTAAATTTTAAATTTTTAATGGAGTCACGAATTAAGGCCCATTTCCCTCTAGGGCGCATAGTTAAGGAGATACAGCCATTTTAAGTTTTCCAAGTGAAATTTCGATATTTAATGGATTATCAAAGAAATTTTTCATTTTTTAATGGAGTCACGAATTAAGGCCCATTTCCCTCTAGGACGCATAGTTAAGGAGATACAGCCATTTTAAGTTTTCCTAATGGAATTTCGATTTTTAATGGATTTTCAAAGAAATTTTTAATTTTTTAATGGAGTCACGAATTAAGGCCCATTTCCCTCTAGGACGCATAGTTAAGGAGATACAGCCATTTTAAGTTTTCCTAATGAAATTTCGATTTTTAATGGATTTTCAAAGAAATGTTTAATTTTTTAATGGAATCACGAATTAGGCCCATTTCCCTCTAGGACGTGAAGTTAAGAAGATACAGCCATTTTAAGTTTTCCAAGTGAAATTTTGATATTTAATGGATATTCAAAGAAATTTTTAATTTTTTAATGGAGTCACGAATTAAGGCCCATTTCCCTCTAGGGCACATAGTTAAGGAGATACAGCCATTTTAAGTTTTCCTAATAAAATTTAGATTTTTAATGGATTTTTTAATAAAAAAATTTTAATTTTTTAATGGAGTCACGAATTAAGGCCCATTTCCCTCTAGGGCGCATAGTTAAGGAGATACAGCCATTTTAAGTTTTCCTAATGAAATTTCGATTTTTAATGGATTTTCAAAGAAATTTTTAATTTTTTAATGGAATCACGAATTAAGGCCCATTTCCCTCTAGGACGTATAGTTAAGGAGATACAGCCATTTTAAGTTTTCCAAGTGAAATTTCGATATTTAATGGATTTTCAAAGAAATTTTTAATTTTTTAATGGAGTCACGAATTAAGGCCCATTTCCCTCTACGACGCATAGTTAAGGAGATACAGCCATTTTAAGTTTTCCAAGTGAAATTTCGATATATAATGGATTTTCAAAGAAATTTTTAATTTTTTTATGGAGTCACGAATTAAGGCCCATTTCCCTCTACGACGCATAGTTAAGGAGATACAGTCATTTTAAGTTTTTCTAATGAAATTTAGATTTTTAATGGATTTTCAAAAAAAAATTTAATTTTTTTAATGGAGTCACGAATTAAGGCCCATTTCCCTCTAGGACGCATAGTTAAGGAGATACAGTCATTTTAGGTTTTCCTAATGAAATTTCGATTTTTAATGGATTTTGAAAAAAATTTTTAATTTTTTAATGGAGTAACGAATTAAGGCCCATTTCCCTCTAGGACGTATAGTTAAGGAGATGCAGCCATTTTAAGTTTTCCAAGTGAAATTTCGATATATAATAGATTTTCAAAGAAATTTTTAATTTTTTAATGGAGTCACGAATTTAGGCCCATATCCCTCTAGGACACATAGTTAAGGAGATACAGCCATTTTAAGTTTTCCAAGTGAAATTTCGATATTTAATTTAAAGAAATTTTTAATGTTTTAATGGAGTCACGAATTAAGGCCCATTTCCCTCTAGGACGTATAGTTTGCGAGACAACCGGAGTTATGTACGACTAGGGTGAAGGTAGGACAGTAAAACAGAGTTGGAGTTCTAAGGCCAAACTTTCTAAGGGCACTTTTTATATGGCTTAAAAAGAATACGAAGTGTGCCCATATTTTGCGGTATATCATAATCAACTGGAAAGTTAGTATTAACCCAAAAACATAAATCTATCATACTTAGGGTCAAATACCAAGGGGACACTCCAATCTCCAAAAATTCCACAAACGGGTATATACATCATACCGTCCAATATGGGATTTAGATGAAAGATATTGGTGAGTAGAGTGCGAATCCTATCTAAAAATTAAGGGCCAAGTATCAGGATGAACTTCCCTCCAATAACCAGGCGATAAGTGAATATACACCTATCGGTTCGTCGAATAGTGGGGTAAACAACTGGTAAAAATGTGCAGTTTGAGAACTGGTAGTGATAAACTGTTCGTAATTTTAGATTTCGTAGTTAGAGCTGAGATTTTAACGGAATGATGTTTAAAATTTCCGAGCAGTAGGTGAAGTGGCTGCTCCAAGTTCCTCTAGCCGCCAAACGACTGGTCAGCAGAGACTTCTAACAAAAGACACTTGGTCCGCCTATTGAGGACAAGACCAATCTAAGCTCATCATTTGCCTAGGCTATTGGCCTTGCTCCTTGGCTTGGAAAGATAAACCCTGCTGGTATCGGCATTCGGTGTATGCCTGTGGGATTGAGGGATACAAGGTCAATTTCATTCCAAAAGCAAAATCGGACCACTCATAAGCTTAAGACTTTCGTCCAATTGATAGCACATCCCAGTACAAAGATTTCTAGAGATCGACTTTATCGGCAACACTGCGCCTATGGCAAGGGCAGGTCCACGGAAATAGCCATTCATGGTCTAATAGGCTGCCTTGAAACTCTTTCGCCTTTCAGATATGTAGAAAGCTAATATTTTTGGATACTTTATTAATGAAAGCTGCCCCAAGAAGGTGCACAAGCCTGCTGCCAAAAAGAAAAAAAAATTACTCAAAGTTATTCTTTCTCTATTTGTATTTATTAGTCCTTTCATAAACTTGTTGTTAATTAACAGTCTCCCAGCAGAGAAGGACAAGCGGATATGTGAGTTAAGACATCATCTGCGTTGTGACTTCCGTTTCCAGTGAAAAAGGTAACTGAAAAGTTTATTGAACCATGCTCACACACAGAGAGCCAAGGAGAGCGAGAGGAGACACTGCTTCCAACCATTTTTTTTTCTTTTACAGTGTTTTTGTAAAAAGGCATTCCATGATGTGACTTTGTCAAAACCATGTCAATGCATGTCTGTCAATATGACATAAAATTACCGGAGTAAACTTCTCCTTCTGCTGTTGTTGCTGTTGCCGCTTTCTCTGTGCTTCTATATCCTCATCAAAGAAAAATAAAAAAATAATATAGAAAAAACAAAAACAGCTACAACTTTTTTTCGCAATCAATGCGGAAAGTCCTTGCACCCCACCGCATTAAAGTCATTGCACTCTCTGTGCAAGCAAGCATTCACGCCGGCGAGAATGGTGTGTTTTCATTCAAAACACCATAACGCCATCAGGAGGCAGACATACACCGAAAAAAAATCAACAAATAACGTGGCGGACAGATCGTCAAAATGACGAAGGGGGAGTTGGGCTAAATTGCGCTTTACAAAGCTGATGATTATGAAGGGGAACAGGAGAAGCCAAGAGACCGGCTGCAGCTATACAGCGGTCTTTATTCATTCATTCATAGTTAGCTCCTAAAGTTATTATTTATTTATGCGGCTGGTTGAGTGCGACGAGAATGTAATGAAAAGAATTATCCTTTTCACTGCGAGGAAAAATAGGCTTCTCGTCACAGGAGCTGCTGCTGCTGCCGCGTACCTACTGCTCTACAAGCTTTGCTGGTGGAGTTGTGCAAACATTTCAAGTGTTATTGAGTCAAAGCAGGTATAAACACACACACACACACATATTTAAAGGACGAAAGAAAAAAAAACAAACGTCAGTGGGTTAGTAACAACGAATCAGCAGCATTCAATCGAGATGGACGAACAACAAAGGTGCTTTTTTTGTTTATTACAGTTCATGGAAATATTTAAATTAAAGATTTCCTTTATGTCGAAGCCTAAAAATAGGCAACAAAAATTACTACAAGAGAAAGGTAAACCAGTGTTTAAAATTATGAAAATAAAACCCCGTTTGCATTGCTCTTTAAATCGAAAGATAATAGTTCGATCATAAGTTTTCCCTTTATAAAATCAGCTGACGAGAGTCTTAAATCCGAATTTAATGAGCAGTGTAAACGGGGTTTAAGATACATTGATATTTTTGGACAGAGCCTGCAGGTAGGCAACTGAAATGATTTCTCCTCAGATAAAGCCTAAACATAGGCAAAAACAAGTTATAGCTTGCTAAGTTCAGTGGGACCGAATCTTGGGAACCCACCACCATGGTTTCTCATAAAAATGTATTCAAACTTCATTTAGTTGATGGGCATAATTTAGTTCTACATACCAAACTTTTGCCAAACCAGAAAAAATTAAAGTTTCTAGGAACCGAACAAGGCTAATCGAGAAACCTGTTTATATGGGACCTAAATGAGGTTATGGTATGATTTGGACCGTACTTTGCACAGTTGTTGGAAGTCGTAGCAAAACACATCAAGCCAAATTGCTTCAGCCAAATTGGACAGATATTGCTGTTTGTAAGGGCTCAAGAAGTCAAATAGCAGTTCGGTTTATATGGGAGCTATATCAGGTTATAGACCGATATGTACCAATTTGGACCGTACTTGGCACAATTGGTGGAAGTCATAACAGAACACCATTTGCGAAATTTCAGGCAAATCGGACGAAAATTACGGCTTGTAAAGACTCAAGAATTCAAATCGCAGATCGGTTTATATGGCAGCTATATCAGATTATAGACCGATTTGGGCCGTACTTGGCACAGTTGTTGGAAGTCGTAACAAAACACCACTTGCAAAATTTCAGCCAAATCGGACAAAAGTTGAGGCTTCCTAGGGCTCAAGAAGGGAACCGATATGGCCAATTTGCAACCCCCAATGACCTACATCAATAAGATGTAGGACATGGCTAGATCGACTCAGAATGTCGAGACGACCAAGAATATATATACTTTATAGGGTCTTAGATCAATATTTTGATTAGTATATCCCCATCCTATGGTGGTGGGTATAAATTATTTTTTCACATTTTTAGACATTCAAGAAGGCTATGAAAGGGTCTAACACTCTCCATTGTACCACATTCATTGGTTAAAAAAGGCACCTTTAATGGGCCTAAGAAATTAAATCGGGAGATCGGTATATGTATCGGTATTATCCCAAATACTTAATCGGGAGATCGGTAGATATGGCAGCGTCCTCCAAATGTAGACCGACCTGGGCCAAATTAAATAAGTCGAGACGTTAACATAACTCACCGTCTCAAATTTCAGCAAAGGATAATAAATGTAGCTTTAATGGGCCCAAGACCCTAAATCGAGAGATTGGTCTATATGGCAATTATATCTAAATCTGGACCGGTCTGAGCCTCGCTATACCAAATTTCTGCAGAATCGGACTATAAATACGCTTTTTGTGGACCCAATACCCTAAATCGAGAGATCGGTCTATATCGCAGCTATATCTAAATCTGGACCGGTCTGAGCCGTAGTGAACAGGGATGTACAGAAGCCTAACAAAACTCGCTATACCAAATTTCAGAAAATCGGACAATAAATGCGACTTTTATGTGCCCAAAATCTTAAATCAAAAGATCGGTCTATATGGCAGCTATATCTAAATCTGGACCGGTCTGGGCCGTATTGAACAAGGATGTCGAAAGGCCTAACACAACTCATTATCTCAAATTTCAGCGAAATCGGATAATAAATGTGCCTTTTATGGGCCTAAGGCCCTAAAACGGCGGATCGCTACATCTAAATCTGGATCGGTGTGGGCCAAATTAAAGAAGGGCCTAGCACAACTCACTGAACCAAATTTCAGCAAAATCGGATATTAAATGTAGTTGCAATGGGCCAAAGACCTTAAGTTGGCGGATCGGTCTATATGGAGGCTATATCGAGATATAATCTGATATAAACCAACTTCGAACTTAACCTGCCTATAGGCAAAAAAAAGAATCTGCGCAAAGTTTCAGCTCAATGTCTATATTATTAAAGACTGTAGCGTGATTTCAACAATCAGATGGACGGACGGACATGACTAGATCGGCTTAGATTTTTACGACAATCAAGAATATATATTCGTTATAGGGTCGGAAATGGATATTTCCTCCAGTGGTGGGTATAAAAATGTTCAACTAAAGGTAAACAGTCGTTGAGAAAAGAAATATCTCTGGGTATAAAGATAAGACACATAATCGAGTATTTTTTCAAATCCTAAGAGTATGCAATATAAATTATTAAATAAAGAAAATGCTTATTTCACACGTAAGTAGGCAATATAAATCAAAGCTAAAGCGAAGTAGGCAATATAAATCAAGGCTAAAGACCTTTGAATAGCAATAAAATTAGAGAATACTGCCGAAACAATGAAATTTTTAAAATACTGGGGGTGGGCTAAAACTATTCTGGGGGTGCTTAGCCAACCCCCAGAGGCCTTTCTATGCTTATGATGGCAGCTATATGAAATATGGTCCTATCTGGTATTTAGGTGTTGAATGCCGGGAGGACCAAACCAACTCAATGTTTGTAATTTCAACAAAATCGGGTAACAAATGTGGCTTTTATCTGCTTACGACCCTAAATCGGTCGATCGGCCAATATGGCACCTATATCTAAATATGGTGCGATTTGGACCATATTGGGGTCGAATACCGGGAGGCCCAAAGAAATGTAAGGGAAATTGGGTAATAAATGCGGCTTTAATTGGCTTAAACCGCTAAATTGGCCAATCGGTCCATATGGCAGCCATTTCTAAATATGGTTCGATCTGGACCATATATGTGTTGAATGATGGATGGCCTTAAGCAACTCACTGTTCCAAATTTCAGCGAGATCGGACAATAAATGAGCTTTCATGGGCCTTAGACGCTTAATCGCAGATCGATCTGTATTCAAATATAGTCCGATTTGGCCCATTCAAGAACCTAACCTGTGTATTGCTGAAATACGGACCAATGCAAAATGTAAGCTTGATATCTCAATTTTTGAAGGCTGTAGCGTGATAACAACTAACGGAAGGACATCAACAAGGACGTCGTTAAATCGTCTTAGAGTTTTACGGCGATCCGAAATAGATGCACTTTGGAAAGCTTGAAATGGATATTTCGATGTGTTGCAAACGGAATGACTAAATGAATATACCCCCTATCCTGTGTGGGGTATATACGATATTAAATTACAGAAATTAAAATGTTGATTATTATCATGCAATTTCTGTTCGGCTTGAGATCTTTCCTCTTTAATTAAATTCACTGGATTTCGGGTGTTTTTAAATAAATTTTATTTTCATTTCGTTTATTTACTTCAAGTGATCAAAGCCTAAAAAATGCCTGATATATCCCACAACATTTTATTTTATTCTAAACCAGCAATGGGCACAAAAACAAACCTGCACATTATTTCCAATCACCATAGAGCCATTTGCTCTAGTCTACGTACACCGTAATGTGCACTAGTGTGTGTGTATTAAACCAACGACCTCTATTTAATATTTAAACCTAAAAGTATGCACTGATTTTTCCTTTTATCTTTACTTATGTATTTCCCACCAAAAATTTGCGGTCAATTCCGTTTACTGAATATTTAATTTTGATTTCATTACAAACTCCCTTCCGCGCAATAATAATGCCGACCACACAAATACATTTTCGGTCAATGTCGAGACACATTTAAATCAATTTCTAGCAAAAATCACATTCATCCACCCCCGGTCACAGAGATAGACAAGCAAGGGCAAACATTTGCATTTTAACAGCAACAAACGGACAGGATATGTATCTCTAAGCGAAAAATGAAATAAACTTTAATCGCTCTTGACATGATACGTAGCTTCTAATGACATCGGTGTGGGCGGGAACTGGCCTTATGTACATAGAGAGACGCACATTGCCGCGATTAGCCCCAATTAAAGGGAATTTTTAAAAGGCGAATGATGTCCTTGAGTTTTTGTGGATGGGGTAGTTGTTATATGGTTTAACATACGAATGAAGTCCAAAAAGCATACAGCAAGTAACGATTTAATATTCTGAACGTGGTGTTTAATTAGTCTGGGGAAGTTGGAAGGTAAATTGACTTTTAGGTGTATTAACAAATGTCATTCCAAAATTGCCTATAGGACTTTGGCTAAGTATGAATTGCAGAATTATTGTTTGCTTACACCAAAAATTGGATTGGTGATGTTTTTATTAGGAATTGTGCTACTAAAATTGTATTTTGGTTGAGACAAAATGGCATTCTGTATACCAGCGACTCAGGCACGACTAGAGATGATTTTAGAGTGAGAGCGATTTAGGACAGAATCTTCAAGAAACATATGCACACTTAAAGATGATACGAAATCAGGCTACATGTGCAGAAATCTTACTCTACGAGAACAGATCCAAGAAAGAAAAGGAGTTGAGTGCCTAATTCGATCAATTTCACCTCAGAATAGTTTGGAAATTAAGAATTTATACGAACTCAAGGAAACTTAGTTCAAAATGTGTGGCACTCAATTTTTAATTTATTTTGCATTTTTTAAGGAATTTTTCTAGTTAAAATTGAAAAATATAAAAAAAAATTCTTTTTTATGTTTGATTAATATTTTTTAATGCCTTTAATATCTGTAATTTTTTTTTTAATTTTTCAAAGTCTCGAAATTTCTTTTTAATATTTTTTAGGTTTTATGCTCTTTATTAACCTTTATTTCTTAAAAAAAAAATAATTTTTCAAAGTTTTCTTGATATGTTAGTTTTTCAAAATAACGATTTTAAAAAATATAAATATTTTAATTTTTATAATTTTGTATCTTTTTTTTAATTTTTAATACGAAGTTTTTTTAAATTTTTTAATTTTTAAAAATTTTTATTTTTTTTTTAATTTTTAATTTTTTAAAATTTTTAATTTTTTAAAATTTTTAATTTTTTAATTTTTTTAAATTTCTAATTAGAGCACTCTTTTGTTTTGAAACAGGGCTCAATAAGTCCTCTAACTCTCCTTAGCGCAGCAAGAAAAAAGAAAGCCTTACTTTCCACTACTCCGATACTAACTAATCATCAATGGTAAGAACAACGTATCAGAAATCATGATCCACTAGCCAGTCAAAGTTATTTGAATAATTCAATGTGCCAGAATAGTGGAAATTAAGTGTTTCTTCTCTCTTACTGCGTTTGGGAAAGCTAGGGAACTTATTGAGCCCCGTTTCAAAACAAAAGCGTGCATCAATTTAACAAAGGTGTTGATCAGAAATCGCGATCCACCATACCAGTTAAAGTATTTTTGACAACAGCACGCTCTTGCAAAACGTTTATAAGTTCTTTGCTATGCTATTCAAAGTGCACAACAACAAGAGTTTGGAAATGTTGATGTGTTTTATTGTTCTAAACATTGATGGTTAGTTTCTGTCGTAATATTGGAAAATAAGTCTTTCCTCTCTCTTACTTCGCTTGAGAGAGCTAAGAGACTTATTGAGCCCAGTCATTGTGGTGCAAGGGGGAATGAAAGAGCAGACGACTGCCATCAATTAATTTGGTTAACCCGACACAGTCCGTGAGAAGGCGTGGTTGACGAACGCATGTAACACTGTGCAACAGCGGAACACGGTCGGTAGGACGGTAAAAATCCTACGGTGATATCCGGATCGTTAGATGACGAGGCTATCACTGAAAGGAAGCAAGAAGGAGGTCAGTATAGCTTTCGGTATCATAACGGTACACATAGGACTGCGATAGGTGTTGATGAAGATACATACATGGTGTATCACAAATCGCGATCCACCATGACAGTCAAAGTGCTTTTGACAACAGCACACTCTTGCTAGACTTTTCTAAAGTCTTTGCTATGGTGTACTTTGAATACAAAATATTGTATTTTTAATTTGTTAAAAAAAATATTAATTTTTTGTTATACACTTTTAGATAAATTTATAATTTTTTCAAAATTAATATTTTTTTAAATTTTTCTAAATTTGTGTTTTTTGATTTTTTCGAAATGTTTAATTTATTTCAAAATTTTTGCAATATATTTAATTTTTCCAAAATATTTAATTTTTCCAAAATTTTTAGTTTTTTTTTAATATTTTTAATTTTTTCAAAATTTTCCAAAATTTTTTCAAAATTATTAATTTTTTCAATATTATTAATTTATTCAAAATTTTAATCCTTTAAAAATTTTTATACTTTTTTAAATTTTTCAAAATTTTTGAATTTTGTTAAAATTTATGTCAAAATTTATAATTTTTTTCAAAATTAATCATTTTTTTCAAAATTAATAATTTTTTTTTTAATTTTAAATTTTTTGAAAATTTTTAATTTTTTGAAAATTTTTAATTTTTTGAAAATTTTTAATTTTTTGAAAATTTTTAATTTTTTGAAAATTTTTAATTTCTTCTATATTTTTTATTTTTTCAAAATTTTTAGTTATTCCAAAATTTTAATTTTTTCAAAATTTTTAATTTCTTTTTTTAACATTTTCCACAATTTTTTATTTTTTCAAATTTTCCACATTTTTTATTTTTTCAATTTTTTTTTTTTTAATTTTTCCAAAATTTTTCAAAATTTTGAATTTTTTTTTTAAATTTTTAATTTTTTCAAAATTTTTATTTTTTCAAAATAGTTTTCTCAAAATTTTTAATTTCTGTTTTAATTTTTTCCATGTTTTCCATATTTTTAAAATTTTTGATGTTTTCAAAATTTTTAATTTCTTCAAAATTTTTAAATTTTTTTATATTTCAAATTTTTTAATTTTTAACAAAACTTTTTCAAAATTTTTAATTTTTTTAAAAATTTTACAAAATTTTAAATTTTTTAAAAAAATTAATTTTATTTAAATTTTTTTATTTTTTTTATTTTTATTTTTTTCAAAATTTTGTAACTTTTAAAAAAATTTTAATTATTTTAAAATTTTTTATTCATTGAAAATATAGACTGCAGATCCAAACTACTAAAGGCGTTAAGTGTATACTCCGATTATTGCACCTTAGAATAGCATTGGTATTCATAATTCATGTATATTTAATGTCCAAGAATACATGGACAAACAGACGGACAAAGCTAAATCATCAATGGGTTTAGCTCTTCTCCTTCTAAGCGTTGCAAACAAACGCACAAAGTTATAATACCCTGTACCACAGTTGTGGTGTAGGGTATAATGAACTGCATAGCGGGGAACCTCAACAGTCATGTGGATATGACCAAAGCGATGGTAGCAAACACGAAAGTCTAGCCACCTATCGAAACGGAACGTTTACCAGTGGATTTTTTCAAAATTTAAAAATTTTTCAAAATTTGAAATTTTTTTCAAAATTTGAAACTTTTTAAAAATTTGAAATTTTTTTTCAATTTTGAAATTTTTTTTAAAATTTTAAATTTTTTTCAAAATTTAATTTTTTTTTTTTTCAAAATTTTAAATTTTTTTATAAATTTAAAATTTTTTTTATAAATTTTAAGTTTTTTTCAAAATGTGAAATTTTTTTCAAAATTTGAAATTTTTTTCAAAGTTTGAAATTTTTTTCAAAATTGAAAAAAATTCCTTGGCTTTAGAAACAAATTTATGGAAATTTTGTCTTGGGGATCATTTCATTAAAATTTTAAATTTTTTTCAACATGTGATATTTTTTTCAAAATTTGAAATTTTTTTCAAAATTTGAAAAAAATTCCTTGGCTTTAGAAACAAATTTATGGAAATTTTGTCTTGGGGATCATTTCATTAAAGTTTTGTCTTCAAATAAAAAAATTCGTTAATTTTCCTCTCTATGTTATTTTAAATTTTGATGTAGCAAACATTTTACAGAAAATTTGTCGCTGGAGAAAACTACCTTAAGAATATTTCTTTATATTTAGAGGAGTCCTCTTTCTCTGGCGGTTAAAGACGTTCTATGAGCTTGCGATCTAGCCTTATCTACACCCAACTCTGTTTTCCCTCACAATCATGTATTATCCATTATCATCATTTTAAATTAAATTCAAAATAGACTCTAAGAAATTTTTAAGGTAATAATTTCATGTACTCACGGTTTTTCTGCCTTCTCAGCATCGATGTCGGCTTGACGCATTGGTGGACTACTAATCAACTGGGGGCTGTACACTTTCGGAGGACTTGTGACACGTGGTGGGCTATGCATCGATGGTGGACTCTTTGCTGGGGGTGGGCTACGCATTACGGGCGGCGAGGGCATGGCCGGAGCACTATCCCCCTCCTGGGGACTCTGCAAGCGTACACCTGTGCTCATCGTCGATGATGTGGGGGGTTGTGGCGGTGTAGGTGATCCCAATGATTTTGGTTGACTCTTTTGTGACAATGAAGGACTATGTTTGGATGTATGCGAGCGTATGGAACCAGGAGGACTACGTACCGATTTGAGTGACAATGGTGGCGAGATTATGCCTTCGGCCTTAATCGATTGTGAGGCTGAAACAATGGAAGCGGCTGCCGAGGCAACCGAGGCAGCAGCTATGCTACCAGCACGTGAACTTACACTACCACTGCCGCCACTGGCTCCACCGCGTATGCTGCCCTGGCGGCTGGCGGTGCGACTGCCACCGCTACGGCTGCCACTGCGACTGACACTGCGACTAGGAACACGACTACCGCCGCCACTGGTTACACTACTTTTACGTTTTGGCGAACCGGATACCGTGGGAGTGGGCGTTGCTTGGGAAATTTGTGATACTTGCGAAGTGGGAGTGCCGGGCAACGAAGAGCGTTTCTCAGCATCTTCCTCGGCGCTGGCCTCGCGCCCCAAGGGTGGTGGTGGCATGCGGTCGGAGGATAATTCATCCAAATCCAAAGGTTTGGTCTCCGATACTGGGGTCTTGGTACCATCCTCCTCATCTTCGTGGGTATCCTCCAGACCAGCGGGAGGTGGTATACTGGCCATTAAATGCTCTGCATCCTCTTCCTCTTGCTGATGATTATACATGGAGGAGGCAGAATAGCCATTGGTGGGAGGAGTTGTTATGGTAGTGGAATCATCATCGCGGGAAGATTTATTCTCCTCCCCATTAAGAGCTTTCTGAGCAGCTTCGTGCAGAACTTCCTGAACCAAATCCAAGGAAGGTTCATCAGTTACCCCGGACAAATCTATTTCGGGTTCTTCCTCGGGGTTTTCTTCCTCCTCCTCCTCCTGTTCCTCTTCGGGATTTTCTTCGTCTTCTTCTTCATCCTGTTGCCCAAACTCAGGCGGTGGTGTGGGTGGCTGCTCATCATCGACCACATCACATTCGGGTGGTGGCGGTGGTGTCGAAGGCATGGTCAGGGGCGAATGTTTTGATATGGGTGGTGGCGAATTCGGCTGTGACTGATCACTGTCCGAGGGTGGGGTTAAAGGTGGTATCTGTGAAACATGTGTGGGCGGTGGTGAGACAATTTTCTGTATAGAACTCAAGGCTGGGCAAGGTGGGGGTGTTACTGGAGGCGAGGGCGAAGTGGAAGGTGTTTGACCCTGCATGGGTTGCGGCAAATGACTGTCATCTTCATCATCGGGCGGTGAAGGCTGCTGCGCCTGGTTGCGACCATAGGCCAAATGGCTGGGTATGGGCGGTAAGGGTGGGGGTGGTGAATCTTTGTCCCCCTCATCATCGCCATCATTGTCATCGTCCTGATCTTCAGCCTCGCTCTCCTTATCATCGGTCTCCTTGTCATCAGTTTCTTCGGCCTCCTCATCGGGTGTGGATTCGGCAACATTTTCATTGTCATCCGTCTCATTGACTTCGTCTTCGTCGTCATCATCATCGTCTTCATCTTCTGTTTCCAAGGGCGGCGAAGGCGGTTGTGGCAACACCCGATTGGCATTCATCGATGGCGGTGGGGACATGGGAGGTGGCGGCATCATTTCCAGAACCGAAGTTGTGGGCGAGGCCGGCGGTGAGGGCAATACCGTCATCTGGGGCGGCGGTGTGGGAGGCATATCCTCATGTTCACTAACGGTGGGCAAGCCCATGGGCTGCTGCTGCATAACGCTCATCACCGAAGGTGGTGGCGGTGGAATGACCATATAATCCATGCCATCGCCCACCAGGGGCAGCGGCGGTGCTGTGGCCTGTTCCAAGGCGGTGTTGTCGACCTCCTCTATGTCGGAGTCTATGCCTTGGGCAAAGTCCATGTAGAAATTATCACGCGAATCACTCGATCCACGCCTTAATTTCAAGGATAGATCCGGAGAACTATCCATGATGGCGGCGTATGCTGCTGCAGATGATTACGTTCACTTGAGCACTCTCAGCCCTTAAGGGGTTAAGAAGGATTTTCCACTTGAATCACTCACACGCACACACACACACACACACTTTATTTTGATCTGGCAAATTTTGCAAAAGTCACATATGATTGGTTTTTCTTTTTGCTGCGGTGGCAGTGGGGAGACTTATATTGATGGACTACAGTTAGGTGGGAGGGGTGGGTCCTTAGATTTGCAAAATATCCTGTAAAAAGGCAGGGGATATATTAAAAGGACTTTACTGGGTGCTCACATTCACATTTGCTTTATTTATGACACTTTAATCACACGCGTCGTTGGAACCGTTGTGCCACTTCTTGCTCCTTGATGCTTGGTCCTTTTGCAACCAAGGATCCTGGAAGGGAATTAATTGTTTCTGTTAGCTATAGTTGTTGCTGCTTCTGTTGTTTCGTTATAACAAAATACGACAATTGTTATTTATGACGGCTATTCCGTATTCCAAGCCCGCCAACTACGCATTCAAGTTTTTGCGCCTTTTTTTTTTGGAAACTCTAATCGGTGGTTGCTGTTGCTGTTAATAGCGTCGTGGTTATTTCTGTCTGGAAGTCTGAATGTATGGCTGGTTTATGATGCCTGCCTTTGCCTATTTGGGCTTAACATTAAAATGCGTAACGCATTTTACTCTTCCACTCTCCTAGGACTGTTGTTGGCAGCGCAGCATAAAGTCCTGGACAAAGCATAGCATGCTATGAGACAATGGAATGTTGGTGAGGGGGGAATGGCGTGGAGTGGAGTGGAGTGGGGGCCATAACAACCCCCTTGTTTAGCATAATAATGGCAAAACAGAAACACAAGGCATCCTTTGCAGCAATCATAGACGTCGTAGTCGTCGTCGTCGTCGTCGCTGTCGTCTTCTAACTCGCCTCGTAGTCTTAACGGGGTCACACTCGTATGTGTGATTAGCTTCCTCTTGCCCGAGTTCTGTCGCTGGCATTTTCATGGGCCAGAACTAAGTGGATTGTTTGTATATAATTTTCATATGGATTTTTTTTTCTCTTTGTTTTTGTTATATTTTTGGCTTTTTATTCAATGTTGCCCAGTCAAAACATGGAGTTTTGTTTGTTGTGTTGTTGTTTTGTTTTATGTTCTTTCCCTTATTGCTTGTTTTTCTATGTCAGTAGACAGACAGCCTAACAGACATTTTTATCATATAAATACATATATGGAGTTGCGTGTGGAGGCTCGCCGGCTGGATCAGACTACAAGTCCTAGGCATAAATCTTAAGGACCTTATAAACAAGTACTTCAAATGGGTCTCAGCAATTTCTTTTCCCTTTTGTTTTCTTCTTCTTTTGTTTTTTGCGTTGTTGGCAAAAATCTTATGCCACAAAATACTTTTATATCCTACTTAAAGACAAATACTTCCGTTTTCTTTTTGCAGGCACCAAAATAGAGCCAAATATGTGAAATATGGATTTAAGTAGAAAAGAAGTGGCAAGTATGGAAAGCGTTGTGAAAAATTTTGGCAAGATTGGTCAATGATATACATATATGGCAGCTATATCTAAATCTGAACCGATTTCTATGAAATTCACCAGTAATGTTGGGAGTCATTAAAAAATCCTCCCTGCAAAATAACGACAGATTCGGTTAACAAATCAGCACTTTATTGCAATATTTTTCAAAATCGGGCGACCATATATATGAGAGCTACAACTAAATCTGAACCGATTTCCATGAAATTCACCATTAATGTCGAGAGTCACGAGAGAATCCTTCTTGCCAAATTTCGGGAGAATCGGATAACAAATGACCATTTTATTGCATTAGTGCTGCAAATCGGACGAACATATATATGACAGCTATATCTAAATCTGACCCGATTTCGAACAAACTTCTCAGAAATTGTGGTAGTCTTTGAGGAAAGAGTTTTGCAAAATTTTGGCAAGATTGGTCATTAAATGCGCTTGCATTGGCTATAGAAGTGGAAATCGGGCGATATACATATATGAGAGCTATATCTAAATCTGAGCCGATTTCAATGAAATTCATTAATATTTCATTCATTAATATTGAGAGTCATGAGAGAATCCTTCTTGCCAAATTTCGAGAGAATCGGTTAACAAATGACCATTTTATTGCATTATTACTGCAAATCGGACGAACATATATATGACAGCTATATCCAAATCTGAACCGATTTTGAGTAAACTTCTCAGATATTGTGGTAGTCTTTGAGGAAAGAGTTGTGCAAAATTTTGGCAAGATTGGTCAATAAATGCGCTTGCATTGGCTCTAGAAGTGGAAATCGGGCGATATATGTATATGAGAGCTATAACTAAATCTGAACCGATTTCTATGAAATTCACCACTAATGTTGAGAGTCACAAGAGAATCCTTCTTGCCAAATTTCGATAGAATCAGTTAAAAAATTACGATTTTATTGCATTATTACTGCAAATCGGACGAACATATATGTGGGAGCTATATCCAAATCTGAACCGATTTTGAGTAAACTTCTCAGATATTGTGGTAGTCTTCGAGGAAAGAGTTGTGCAAAATTTTGGCAAGATTGGTGAATAAATGCGCTTGCATTGGCTCTAGAAGTGGAAATCGGGCGATATATGTATATGAGAGCTACAACTAAATCTGAACCGATTTCTATGAAATTCACCAGTAATGTCAAGAGTCACGAGAGAATTCTTCTTGCCAAATTTCGAGAGAATCGGTTAACTAATGACCATTTTATTGCACTATTACTGCAAATCGGACGAACATATATATGGGAGCTATATCTAAATCTGAACCGATTTTGAGCAAACTTCTCAGATTTTATGATAGTCGTCGAGGAAAGCGTTGTGTAAAATTTTGGCAAGATATGCCCATAAATGCAAAATGACTTGGCCCTGAAAATATATCTCAAATTCCTGTTCCACTCTAAAATACCTCTTCCTCCCCATATTGCAATGGTCAGCAAATACTTCCTATTTGGATGGTGTTGTGAGTATGGGGTGGCCCCATAGACACCTTTCCCGAATATTGATATCAGATTCGTGCTTTACTCCCAAAGACCTTTCATTTGAGCCCCATATTGCTGTGGTCGTAAATTTGTCCTCTTTGGGCGGTGATTTTAGAGACGGGCGGCTCCCCAAACACTTGGTCCCACATTTGGATATCATATTCGTATTCTACACTCAAATACCTTTTATTTGAGCCCCATATTGCCATGGTCAGTAAATAAGTCCTATTTGGGGTGTGTTTTGGGGAAGGGGTGAACTCCAGAATCTTGGTCGCAGATTTGGATGTCAAATTCGTATTCTACTCGCAAATATCTTTCATTTGAGTCCCCTTTTGCCATGATCGGTAAATATGTCCGATTGGGGTGGTTTCCCAAACATTTGCTCCCAAAATTAGATATCAAATATGTTTTCTAATCTTAAATACCTTTCATTTGAGTCCCATATTGTTGTGATTGGTTTTGGCGTGGGGCGTCCCCCCTAGGTATCCCATCCGGAATTTGAATAGCAAAATTTTGTTTTTAGGTTACTTTAAGAGATCACACAAAATTTCGTTTAAATCGCACCACCCATCTCCGTGATCTGGCGTTTCTGAAAATTAGGGTAAGGGGGAGGGTCCGCTCCCCTCCCCCCTTCAGAAATCAATAAATGTAGTAACCTTTTTCCATCACGGGATTATTATGCACTATCTGTGAAAATTTCAAGAAAATCGGTTCAGCCGTTTTTGCGTCTATACGGAACAGACAAACAAACAAACACAAATTGATTTTTATATGAAAGATATATATTAGACCCATCCGGGCCCGCTCCACAGCGCCTTCTTTAAATTTCTTATACCTTTTATTTGATCCCTACATTGCAATGGTCGATATATTGTATATGTCCTGTTTTGGTAGAGTTTTAAGATGGGAATATTTCGCCCCGAATGTGGATATCGAATTCGTGTAATTGAAGCGCAGACATAAGCAAATCCGCCAATGATGCTCAACGCCTGGGTTCAAATCCTGGCTAGAACATTGGAAACATTTTAAGTGGTGGTTATCGTCTCCTAATATTGGGGATATTTGTGAGGTACTATGCCATGCATAGAAGTCATAAAAAAACGTCTACCCATAGAGGTGGTGCACTGCGTGACGCCAATGGGACTCCGCTATAAAAAAGGAGCTTATCATTGAGCTTAAACTTGAATCGGGCAGCATTCATTAATATGTCAGAAGTTTGCCCCTATTCTTTAATGAATTGTTCATAGGCAAATTTTTGTTCTACTACCTTATACCTTTCTTTGGACTCCTCTATTGTAGTGGGTATATATATCCGGTATGGAATGTATTTTGGGAGTGAGATGGTCAACCAAACACTTGGCTCTTGAAGTAAATATAAACTTCGTGCCATACTCACTACTACTTTTATATGACCCCATATTACCATTGTCGTAAATTTGTCATATTTTGGTGCCTCAGACAATTCGCCCAAATATGGATGTCAAATGTCTGCTCTACTCCCAAATATCTTTCATTTAAGCCTAAAATTGCCTTGGTCAATAAATATATACGGTTTGGAGGGCGTTTTGGGGCTGGGGCTGGTACTCCGCCACTTTGCCCTAAAAATAATTATAAAATTCGTTCTTTACCCCCAAAAACCTTTCAGGGGGTGTCTTGGGGCTTACTCACAAGCACTTGGTTCCAAAACTGGATTCCCTTTCTACTCTCAAATACCTTTCATTTGAGTCCCATATTGTCATGATGGGTCAAATAACCTACGAGTATTTGAGGTGTTTTAAGGAGGTTAAGCACCACCTAAATACTTTAATATTGGGTTGCCCAAAAAGTAATTGTCGGTAATATAGTAGTAATATAGTCGGCGTTGACAAATTTTTTCAACGGCTTGTGACTCTGTAATTGCATTCTTTCTTCTGTCAGTTATCAGCTGTTACTTTTAGCTTGCTTTAGAAAAAAAGTGCGCGAAATTTAGTTTACAATTGTTTGTTTGGCGTCAATTTTAATATGGGTACCACATGTATTGAAAGAAATTCATTTAACAAACCGAATCAACGCTTGTGATATGCACCTTAAACGCAATGAATTCGATCCGTTTTTAAAACGAAGTATAACTGGAGATGAAAAATGGATTGTTTACAACAACGTTAGTCGAAAACGATCATGGTCCAAGCATGGTGAACCAGCTCAAACCACTTCAAAGGCTGATATCCACCAAAAGAGAGTTATCCTGTCTGTTTGGTGGGATTGGAAGGGTGTGGAATATTTTGAGCTGCTTCCAAGGAACCAAACGATTAATTCGGATGTTTACTGTCAACAATTTGACAAATTGAATACA
The DNA here is from genome assembly GCF_963082655.1 of Stomoxys calcitrans. Lineage (NCBI taxonomy): Eukaryota > Metazoa > Arthropoda > Insecta > Diptera > Muscidae > Stomoxys > Stomoxys calcitrans. The sequence goes on along the minus strand of NC_081555.1, from coordinate 150,476,792 downwards.
GCCATCAAGGAGAAGCGACCAGAATTAGTCAATCGTAAAGGTGTCATATTCCACCAGGACAACGCTAGACCGCACACATCTTTGGTCACTCGCCAAAAACTGAGTGAGCTTGGCTGGGAACTTTTGATGCATCCACCATATAGCCCTGACCTTGCACCATCAGACTACCATTTATTTCGATCTTTGCAGAACTCCTTAAATGGTAAAACTTTCGGCAATGATGAGGCTATAAAATCGCACTTGGTTCAGTTTTTTGCAGATAAAGGCCAGAAGTTCTATGAGCGTGGAATACTAAATTTGCCAGGAAAATGGCAAAAGGTTATCGAACAAAATGGCAATTATATATTTGATTAAAGTTCATTCTAAGTTTTATTAAAAATGCATTTACTTTCTTTTAAAAAATCCGCAATTACTTTTTGGGAAACCAATACTATACGATTTGGCTGAAATTTTGTAAATGGTGCTTTTCAAAATTATCAATTTTTTGAAAATTTAATTTTTTTATACTCATCACTGAAGGATGGGGGTATATTCATTTTGTCATTCCGTATGCAACACATCGAAATATCCATTTCCGACCCTATAAAGAATATATGTTCTTGATCAGCGTGAAAATCTATGACGATCTGGCCATGTCCGTCCGTCTGTCTGTTGAAATCAAGCAACAGTATTTAAAAACAGAGATATTGAGCTGAAACTTTGCACAGATTTTTTTTTTTTTTTTTGTCCATAAGCTGGTTTAGTTCGAAGATGGCCTATATCGGACTATATCTTGATATAGCCCCTATTATAGACCGATCCGCCGATTTAGGGTCTTGGGCCATAAAAGCTACATTTATTATCCGATGTCGCTGAAATTTGGGACAGTGAGTTGTGTTAGGCCCTTCGACATTCTTCTTCAATTTGGTTCAGATCGGTCCAGATTTAGATATAGACCGATCTCTCGATTTAAGGTTTTGGGGCCAAAAAAGGCGCATTTATTGTCCGATTTTAGGCTTTTCGATATGCGTGTCGTACATGGTTCAGATCGGTTTATTTTTAGATATAGCTACTAAAAAGACCAATATGTTGTTATACACAATTGAACAATGGCTTGTACTTATTAGTATTTTGCCCAAATCGAAACATATTTCGATATAGCTGCTATGGGGCATAAGGTATGCATATTCACCGGATTTTGACGAATGGTGCCGAGGTGGTAGATATCCAAAGTTCGCTCCGGCCGAACTTAACATCATTTTACTTGTTTCTTAAATATTACGAAAAATACTCATAAATAAGTTTTTCATAAATGTTATGACAACTATTCATAAACTAAATGTTTGATTTTCATAAATATTATGACATGTTTCATTGAATTGAGATTTATGGAACGTGTTTCATAACATTCAGGAACATTCCCTGTTCCTTAGGTGAATGTTCATGGGCAAAATTTGCAATTTGTTTCATAAATGTAATGAAAAGTTTTATTGGGACGTATTTAAACATTTTTTTTCTTTAATATCATGAACATTTTGCTTTCTGTGTAGAGCTGGAAAACTATCGATAATCCCAACATTCGATATTTTTGATAGTTTTAATAATAAATATCGATAGTATAGATACTATAAACGAAAATGAGAAGCAACAAGTAAGAGCGTGCTAAGTTCTACTGAGCGGAATCTTATATACCCTCCAAGATGGATCGCATTTGTCGAGTTCTATACGCAGTAGGCAAACAAAGAATTTTGAATAAGAACTGTTATGCTATTGGAGCTATATCAAGTTAGAACCCGATTCGGACCATAAATTAATGCTGAACATTATAGAAGTCATTGTTTAATATTTCAGTTCATTTGGATAAGAATTGCGCCTTGTAGGGGCTCAAGAAGCAAAATCGGGAGATCGGTTAATATGGGAGCTGTATCAAGCTATTGATGGATTCAGACCATATTAGGCACGTATGTTGAATACTGTGCATTAGGTTGAGATAAAATTTGCCAGAGCAGATTCCCAATTCTGTTTCGGACACCACCTTGCTTATTTGCAAAGTATCTGCCTACCAATCTAACCTGTTCGGAAGACGTATCCTGAAGAACCTATCATGAATTATTGTAAAAATAGCCTCAATATAAACCGGTCACCCTTGAGTCTCCTAATATTCGAAAATTCCCCTGTGGTGGGTAACCAAATTTCAACCCGATCGAATTTAGCTCATTTGCGCTAGTTACTTCTCCCTACTTTTGCATTTGAAATCTTTAAAACTTTTTTTTCCTATTTCACAACAAACGACGAATTTGGAAACCTTAAAAATTCCTTATGAGCGTGCTTCTGCAAGGACTTCAATATTATTTCGATAATACTGTCTGATGGATTTTTGTTGTATATTCAAATTGTTTTGGGCTATTAAACTTTTGATTTATGATAATCGCCCTCATTGCTGACTCCCCACCGCTGCCAATTAACACAGAATGTTACCAAAAAAGTTCAATAAATTCCTTCAGTATCCTTGTATAGCTTCCAAGCAAAAGAAACACTTCAAACAATGAGGGCCTGCTTTATCGTAAACAATTGTGTGGGTTTTTTTTTTGTTTTGAAGCTTTTCACCTCTAGTCCTTTGAAATGGCAAGTTTATTTATTTTGTGGTCCTTCATAACACAAAATGCCCAATGTAATTTATTGATAACGACCTTTGACCGCTTTCCAAGCAAACATCCTTAAGCCAAGCAACGACTATCATCGTCATCATCATGGACATCAAACCCACTTTGAGTGCCCTAGGGAAGAAAAGGATTTTCCCCCTTTTTTATTACCAAAAGCCCTGGCAGCTATAAATGGCCCAAGATGTTCATAAGAATTTGTCCAAAAATAGTAGCAGGCCAAAAAAAAAAAAAAGAAAATCCTTTTGCTTACATTTATATGTACTGGTATATATTTTATATTTTCCTGGATAAATGTTTAGTAAAGGAAAATGGGTGTGTCAATGACACGAAAAACTAGACTAAACCTTGCTTGAGATGTTTTTCGTTTGTGTTTTCTTTTTGGTTAAAGGATGTCAGTGCAGCCATGAATTGAGAATGGGAGGGAGGGAGTTATAAAAGGCTTTAATTTTTTTTTGGTACACAAATTATGTATATGAGGCAGCGGAAAAATTATCTGTATCCCCCCTTCAATGTCAAGTCTTTGTTTTTTCTGTTGAGGTTCTTTTTTAGCATTTTCCCTCTTTTTTCATTTTCCTGAAAATCGTAAAATAGTTTCATTTTTCCTTCATTTGCAATTGTTTGGTTCGTAGTAGTTGTTGCAAACGCAACGAAACGAAAGCGATAGTATTAGGAATTGATGGAAGTAAAAAGCGAAACGAAAACTCTTGTTTGCTTCCCTCCAAACGGGAAGGGACTCTTGGTCCTCACATGATCGTGTGCAAAAATTTTTCTTTAAAAATAAACAAAAAAAAAAGTTTTAACATTTCTATACACATGGAGGGGAAATTCGCTTCTGCCTCCTAAAACACCGCCTGCTACTGCTCTTATTGTGCTACAGCCTCATTTTTGATGTTGGACCATGTCCTGCTGCTTTAGCTTTGGCCCAGCATCAATTACTTTTAATACACACAACAAACGGCAAGACTGTGGGTATGCATGTATGTGAGTATGTGTTAGAGGGACGAGAACCATGACGATAAACAGACGACAACGATGACGACGAAAACAGCAACAGCACCGAATTAAAAACCGACCAAGCGAGCGATGTATTCATACGAGTAATCTTTGGTATGTATTTTTTGCAACGGACTGCATGTGTGTTCAACTTTGTGTGTTTGAATGGGCGGTTGTGTGTGTGTGTGTGTGCAGTTTGGTTTGTAGAAATTTTAGGTGCGTATTGCATGCAGCTGATGCTGCTGCTAGGTCAGGTTGAGGTAACCACGGTACATGGCCATGGAACTTGGCAAGAGGCAATTTGGCGGCGATGGCGGCCCCTACTCATTTCTGGCAACATAACTGCCTGCTGCTAGTGCCAACATTAAAAGAGCAAGACCTTAATCAATTCGTTTCTATTCGGGACAAATGTAACACATCATCAAACATACACAAAGGCACACTCAAACACACACGCACTCACACTGGCAGATACACTTTCAATTATCCGGCACGCTTGATGTATACTCGTATACACCAAAAATTTACAAATAAACGTAAAAGTTAAAGGATTTTATTTGGTTCAAAAAAAAAGCTAAAGGTTGCCTTAAGGTTTAACACTTTTTTCCAATTTGTTTTTTCTTAAACAATTATATACCGTTTATTTTCTTTTGCTTTTTTTCTCTTAGGTTTCAATTTCAGAGGATATTTTTTTCCAAATTAAAATCCTTTTGCAAGGACCTCCTTTGCCAAAGGCCTTTTTCTATTTCTTATTTTTTTTTTCTCTTAGCACTTGTTTTAAATATCCATTTGTATGTGTTATGTTATGTTATGTTATGGTGTTTTTTTTTTTGCTTTTTTTTTGGTAATTTCTGTTATAAGCACTGCACTGCGTTCACCATCAACACAACCGGGAGCGCGTTACAGTTGGTAAACGTTCTTTCAACGTCGACACTCAAAAACAGAATAACTGTGATATGCCTACATAGAGGCAGCAGCAGACCAACAGCCAGCCATTCAGCTAAAGTTTGTGAACTCAATTTTCTCAATTTCAACTGCTACTGCTGCTGGCACATTGCTACATGGAGATATGATTTTTCCTTAGCTAGTTGCCCAGATTCCCACAACATACTTCCAGTTACACATCCACCATCCATTCGTTTACGTTTCGTCTTCATTGTTTGCAAAATTTAAATTCAAATCTCTACTCTTATTTGTTGTTGTGCTGCTCTTCGATTTCCGGTTTCTTATTCTCATCACTTGGAGGGGCTCTCTTGCTATCTCTCTCTCTCTCAGATGGCTCTCTCGCGCTTTTTGTTGCCCATTCAAATTCCCCCATATATACACACAGTACTGTATTGCTGTTCTCTGTTTATGTTTTTTCCCTTCTCAAACAAACTATTGGCACAATGGGCAAAAACAAAAAAAAAACTCACAACACAACGAATGCTGCGAAATAGCGGAAGTCGAAGAGAGCTTTGCATTGTTATACTGAAATGTCATTGGTACTTTGAATTGTACAAGGGATGGATTTCTGTTTTAAGGTTGTAGGCATACGAATTATAAGGCCTGTAAATCACATTGAGTGTAGATTAATGTTTATATGATCTTAAAGCCATGGTTGTATAAATAAAATAAAATAAAATAAAATAAAACAAAAGAAAATAATATAAAATAAAATAAAAAAAAACAAAATAAAATAAAATAAAATAAAATAAAATAAAATAAAACAAAATAAAATAAAATAAAAAAAACAACAAAATAAAATAAAAAACAACAAAATAAATTAAAATGTTGACCGTGACTGCGCCTCAAACGGTCAATCCAATTTTGGCATACTCTTTCCAACATTTCGGCCAGTATGCTTCAATATTGTCTTCCAATGCGTCAATAGAAAAGGGTTTGTCTGTAAAGACATGAGCTTTAACATAGTCTCACAAAAAATAGTCTAAAGGCGTTTAAGCGCACGATCTAGGCGGCCAATTGACCGGTCCCGAAAGTAAAATAAAATTCACAACAAACTCGCCTTTTAATAAGTCCATTGTTACGCGTGTTGAAACCACATGTGATGCAAGTCAAGCTCTTGAATTTTGAGCAAAAAAAAAAGTTGGATATGATCTCACGATAGCACTCACCATTCACATGGTAGCACTCACCATTCACAGTTTGAGCTTCTATCAAAAACCCATGTCCAAACTGAAACTTTAGTAGGCGACATGAGAGTGAGATCAGAGACAACGGAGGACATCTTGAGGCTTTGTTGAAAAACCATTTTCCACGGGATACGAAGGGACTCACGGATACACTGGAATATTGGAATGAAGAATCCTTCGATGCCAAAACGTACACACTGGCGGTATGCATTGACACCAAAGGAGCTTTTAACAATGTGCGGACACTGATCCAATCCTTAGACCAGTACCGGGTGGACCGGGTCCCTAGAGACTGGATAAACCATAAGCTAAGGAACAGGTGGATATATTGTGTGTCCCATGGTATAAATATAAGGGAGAAAGTGGCACAGGGCACGCCACAGGGGAGCATTTTATCACCACTCCTATGGGTGACCACCATAAATGAGCTATTATGGATGCTGACTGAGGAGGGATTTGAACAGGTCTGCTACGCAGGCGATGTTATAATACTTCTAAGAGGTAAGGATCCGAACAAGCTATGCAGAAGGGCAGTCTTAACCCAGAGAAGACTGAAATATGCCTGTTCACGACGAAGGTGGGCCAATTTAACCACCACGTTTTCTCAATAAGACGATTTCGATATCTGACAATGTTAAAATAGTTAGGTGTAATCTTGGACAGGAAACTGAATTGGAAGTGTCACATTCAGGAGCGTACTGAGAAGGCTTACAGATGTTGGGCACTATGTAGACGGGCCGTAGGCTCGAAATGGCCCTGAATCCGAGGATAGTCCACTAGCTCTACAGGAGCGTGATTAGACCTATACTTACTTACGCCTCAGTAGTTTGGTGAACTGCTATGGAAAAAAAGTGCAACATAAGGACCATACAACAGGTTCATAGAACATGTTGTCTTGGCATAGGCGGAATGATGAGAACCACGCCCACTAGGGCACTGGAGACAATTCTAGATATCCGACCCATTGACATACAGATTAAGTTTGAGGCAGCCACTGCGGCTATGAGACTTAAGGCGATGGGAGAATGGATTGATGATGGGAACAGCTCGACGATAGGAAACCTGAAAGGAAGGGAAGAGGTTTCTGATCGGATACCTGAGATGAACCTTGAAGTCGAGTGTGAGGCACTGCTTCCAGCGGCACAGTCTTGGACTGACGGAACCCTAGTATTGCCATCTGGAAGATCATGTTACACGGATGGATCAAAGCTAGAGGACAGAGTGGGCTTGGGGGCTTACATTGAGAACCCAGGGCCTGAGATCTGTTTAAGACCGCCTGACCATAATACGGTCCTGCAGGCGCAGATCCGGGCGATCACAGAATGCGTGAAGTAAACTGATAGGAAGTATGTGTGCAAAATTTCAAGCGTCTTGCTTTACTCCTTCGAAAGTTTGCGTGCTTTCCACAGACAGACAGACGGATGGGCATGGCTAGAGCTACTTAAAATGTCATGGCGATCCAGAAGATTGCTGGGTAACAGTTTTTTGGCATTGTGTGTGTTGCTGATGCTAGATGTTAGATATTGGCTGTTGGTGTTTTACCTTTTTTACTGCGCTCTATGAAAGGTGCCCTAATATGATCCAATATTCGTCTCAAGAAGGCATGCTTCTACCACAATTGCACAGCTCACTAATTAGTGAGGGGTGGAAAAATGTAATATTTTTGAGTCAAAGCAGACAGATGATGAAGTTTGGTTAGCTTCGAAATAGCGATCTCTGTAGCCAGCCCAATGCATTAATCGCAACCACATTTTGCCTAAAAGTTAAAAAAAAGGTTTTTATTTTGCTTTCTATTTTAAATAGAAACAACAATTAAAAGCGTGCTAAGTTCGGCCGGGCCGAATCTTCGGAACCCACCACCATGGATTCTGCTAAAAATTTATACAGAAACCAATAAAAATTAAAACTTCTAGGAACCGAACAAGTATGATCGAGAGACCGGTTTACATGGGGGTTATAACAGGTTATAGACTGATCTTGGCCGTTATTGGAAGTCATAACAAAACATCGCGTGCAAAATGTTGAGGTTTGTAAGGTCTCAAGAAGCCAATTCGGGAGACCGGTTTATACGGGAGCTATATCAGGTTATAGACCGATTTAGACCGTACTTGGCACAGTTGTTGGAGGTCATAACAGAACTCTATATGCAAAATTTCAACCAAATAGGACAAAAATTGCGGCTTTCAAGGGCACAAGAAGTCAAATCGGAAGATCGGTTTATATGGGAGCTATATCGAAATCTGAACCGATATGGTCCATTTGCATTCCCCTATGACCTACATCAATATTAAGTATTTGTGCAAAATTTTAAGCGGCTAGCTTTACGCGTTTAACCTATAGCGTGATTTCGACAGACGGACGGACGGACAGACATGGCTATATTGAATCAGAATGTTGAGACGATCTAGAATATATATACTTTATGGGGTCTTAGACGGAATGACTAGATTAGTATACCCCCATTCTATGGAGGTGGGTATAAAATAGAAACAAAAACAAACCCTATATTAGTTTTAGCTGGACAAATAATTCCAACAACGAAATAATGTTTGCTGTTGCTAAAAAACTTCGACTGGCGTGGTGGATCGCGATTTCTGATACACCATGCATCTTCGTCAACACCTTTGTCAAATTGATTAAGGTACTCTACATAGCCAACGACTATTGAGTACGGTGTAGAGCATACTTTGTACTGAAACAGCACTCAATAAGCCCACTAGCTCTCCCAAGAGCAGAAAGACTTATAAGCCTAAATAGGATAATAAATCGGTCCTATGTGTGTTCAAGACCGTAAATCGGGAGATCAGTATATATGACAGCTATATCCAAATATGATCCAATCAGCCCCATATTAGGGTGTTTAGGGGTCTAATACAACTCACAGTACACAATATCAGCGTAATGAGGCAATAAATATAGAATTTGTGAGACCTTAAATCGGAAGATCGGTAAATATGGTCCAATCTGATGCAAAATATAACGAAATGTGGTAATAAATGTGCATTTTAAGTGCATGAATGCCACTATGGACACACACCTTATCAAGCCGATCACTGGCTTAGGTGTATGTACATAGAGACATGGGGCGGATTAATATCCCACCCTCTTTTCAACCTAACCTAAGTGCCCAAGAAATTAAAACTGAAGATATGCAAGAACTTGCATTTGACATCAAACAACAACATCAAAATTAATTAACATCAAAGCAATGATGACAGGAAAGTAATCTTCTAAAACAATCAGTTAATAATAGGGTACATTCCTTAATTTATGCTAAGATGCACTGTATTTTTAACGATATCATGCTATTACACCCGCTAATATGCAATTTTTCCTATGAATACTAAAATTTATACACCTCCTCTCACTCACTCACATACGGCCCTGTTCGTTTGCAACACTATTGGAATTTTCACAAGTGCTGACGATTAAAGAGCGCCAAATGGGATTTGTGTTCTTTTGTTGTTTTGTTTTTGTTCGTTTGTTTTGGTTATGGGTTCTTTGATTCTATGGAGTTTGCCATTCTGCTTGGCAAGGGGACTATTTCTATGTTGCGCTAAACGACGGTATGAATGAATGTGAATGAAAGGAACTCCAATAGCGACACCAACAAAAACGGAAACTAAGAGCTGCTATGTTTTACAACCATAGTGAAATTTATAGCTATGCTCTCGCCCCCACAGCGGTTGCCATAGAAGTTATGCTCAATTGTTGCAAATAGAGACTAGCAAGCATTCGCAGCGAGAGAGAGAGAAAGAGAGTGAGAGAAAGACAGAGCAAATTAGTGAGACCGAATACAGACGAAACAATTGTTACACCAAAACAACATAATTTTTGCGCGATGCGTAAAAGTCATGACAATAGAGAACACCGTAACAACCATAAAGGCAAAGAGCATGTAAGTGTACCTATGTTGTATGTAACCATGAGTGTGGGTATGTACCTTACATATATGTGTATGTGTACGTGTACATTTGTAAATATGTTTTACCCATAATAGCTCTTTGTAGAGAATATGCAAAAAATTTAAATAAATTCACCTCTAAGTAAACGTTATGTGTTGACAAATAGGCATCCGGAGATAAATTCTAAATGCATGATTAAATAATAGATGAGCTGGTTTATGAGTGTGTGTCTATGCATTTGTGTATGTTACCTAGTTTTGCCATTGTTTCACAGCCCACGACCTCTGCTGATTTGGTGGGTTTGGACTTCTTCATCATCACCCGAGAGATGTATACAAACAAAATTAGATTAAAGGCGAACATATCACATCTAACCCTGAATGACATACATATTGTGGTTGCTTGTGTCACTACTACTCCCGTGCACAACCGCCACTGTTTTATTATTAACATCATCGTTGTGATTATATGCCCCCTGAAAAGTCTCATGACCCATTATTTTATTAAAAACACACATTAATCGAATTTTGTTCTTACTATTGCTCGCTAGAGAGTCGCTGCATGGATTATTGAGGGTAAGGAAGGCGGGTTTTAGATTCACACGACAGTGAATTGACAGAAAAGTACACAAAAAAAGAGAAAAAAATAATTTAAAATTAAATAATATAAATAAAATTAAAATTAAATAAAATAAAACAAAATAAAAAATAATATAAAATAAAATAAAATAAAATAAAATGAAATAAAATAAAATAAAATAAAATAAAATAAAATAAAATAAAATAAAATAAAATAAAATAAAATAAAATAAAATTAAATTAAATTAAATTAAATAAATTAAAATAAAATAAAAAATACAATAAAACAAAATAAAATAAAATAAAATAAAATAAAATAAAATAAAATAAAATGAAATAAAATAAAATAAAATAAAATAAAATAAAATAAAATAAAATAAAATAAAATAAAATAAAATAAAATAAAATAAAATAAAATAAAATAAAATAAAATAAATTGAAATAAAATGAAATAAAATGAAATAAAATAAAATAAAGTGAAATAAAATAAAACAAAATAAAATAAAATAAAATAAAATAAAATAAAATAAAATAAAATAAAATAAAATAAAATAAAATAAAATAAAATAAAATAAAATAAAATAAAATAAAATAAAATAAAATAAAATAAAATAAAATAAAATAAAATAAAATAAAATAAAATAAAATAAAATAAAATAAAATAAAATAAAATAAAATAAAATAAAATAAAATAAAATAAAATAAAATAAAATAAAATAAAATAAAATAAAATAAAATAAAATAAAATAAAATAAAATAAAATAAAATAAAATGAAATGAAATGAAATGAAATAAAATAAAATAAAATAAAATAAAATAAAATAAATTAAACTAAATTAAATTAAATTAAATTAAATTAAATTAAATTAAATTAAATTAAATTAAATTAAATTAAATTAAATTAAATTAAATTAAATTAAATTAAATTAAATTAAATTAAATTAAATTAAATTAAATTAAATTAAATTAAATTAAATTAAATTAAATTAAATTAAATTAAATTAAATTAAATTAAATTAAATTAAATTAAATTAAATTAAATTAAATTAAATTAAATTAAATTAAATTAAATTAAATTAAATTAAATTAAATTAAATTAAATTAAATTAAATTAAATTAAATTAAATTAAATTAAATTAAATTAAATTAAATTAAATTAAATTAAATTAAATTAAATTAAATTAAATTAAATTAAATTAAATTAAATTAAATTAAATTAAATTAAATTAAATTAAATTAAATTAAATTAAATTAAATTAAATTAAATTAAATTAAATTAAATTAAATTAAATTAAATTAAATTAAATTAAATTAAATTAAATTAAATTAAATTAAATTAAATTAAATTAAATTAAATTAAATTAAATTAAATTAAATTAAATTAAATTAAATTAAATTAAATTAAATTAAATTAAATTAAATTAAATTAAATTAAATTAAATTAAATTAAATTAAATTAAATTAAATTAAATTAAATTAAATTAAATTAAATTAAATTAAATTAAATTAAATTAAATTAAATTAAATTAAATTAAATTAAATTAAATTAAATTAAATTAAATTAAATTAAATTAAATTAAATTAAATTAAATTAAATTAAATTAAATTAAATTAAATTAAATTAAATTAAATTAAATTAAATTAAATTAAATTAAATTAAATTAAATTAAATTAAATTAAATTAAATTAAATTAAATTAAATTAAATTAAATTAAATTAAATTAAATTAAATTAAATTAAATTAAATTAAATTAAATTAAATTAAATTAAATTAAATTAAATTAAATTAAATTAAATTAAATTAAATTAAATTAAATTAAATTAAATTAAATTAAATTAAATTAAATTAAATTAAATTAAATTAAATTAAATTAAATTAAATTAAATTAAATTAAATTAAATTAAATTAAATTAAATTAAATTAAATTAAATTAAATTAAATTAAATTAAATTAAATTAAATTAAATTAAATTAAATTAAATTAAATTAAATTAAATTAAATTAAATTAAATTAAATTAAATTAAATTAAATTAAATTAAATTAAATTAAATTAAATTAAATTAAATTAAATTAAATTAAATTAAATTAAATTAAATTAAATTAAATTAAATTAAATTAAATTAAATTAAATTAAATTAAATTAAATTAAATTAAATTAAATTAAATTAAATTAAATTAAATTAAATTAAATTAAATTAAATTAAATTAAATTAAATTAAATTAAATTAAATTAAATTAAATTAAATTAAATTAAATTAAATTAAATTAAATTAAATTAAATTAAATTAAATTAAATTAAATTAAATTAAATTAAATTAAATTAAATTAAATTAAATTAAATTAAATTAAATTAAATTAAATTAAATTAAATTAAATTAAATTAAATTAAATTAAATTAAATTAAATTAAATTAAATTAAATTAAATTAAATTAAATTAAATTAAATTAAATTAAATTAAATTAAATTAAATTAAATTAAATTAAATTAAATTAAATTAAATTAAATTAAATTAAATTAAATTAAATTAAATTAAATTAAATTAAATTAAATTAAATTAAATTAAATTAAATTAAATTAAATTAAATTAAATTAAATTAAATTAAATTAAATTAAATTAAATTAAATTAAATTAAATTAAATTAAATTAAATTAAATTAAATTAAATTAAATTAAATTAAATTAAATTAAATTAAATTAAATTAAATTAAATTAAATTAAATTAAATTAAATTAAATTAAATTAAATTAAATTAAATTAAATTAAATTAAATTAAATTAAATTAAATTAAATTAAATTAAATTAAATTAAATTAAATTAAATTAAATTAAATTAAATTAAATTAAATTAAATTAAATTAAATTAAATTAAATTAAATTAAATTAAATTAAATTAAATTAAATTAAATTAAATTAAATTAAATTAAATTAAATTAAATTAAATTAAATTAAATTAAATTAAATTAAATTAAATTAAATTAAAATAAAATAAAATAAATATAAATAAAATGAAATAAAATAAAATAAAATGAAATAAAATAAAAAAAAATAAATTAAAATAAAATAAAATAAAATAAAATAAAATAAAATGAAGTAAAATAAAATAAAATAAAATAAAATAAAATAAAATAAAATAAAATGAAATAAAATAAAATAAAATAAAATAAAATAAAATAAAATAAAATAAAATAAAATAAAATAAAATAAAATAAAATAAAATAAAATAAAATAAAATAAGATAAAATAAAATAAAATAAAATAAAATAAAATAAATTGAAATAAAATGAAATAAAATAAATTAAAATAAAATGAAATAAAATAAAACAAAATAAAATAAAATAAAATAAAATAAAATAAAATAAAATAAAATAAAATAAAATAAAATAAAATAAAATAAAATGAAATGAAATGAAATGAAATGAAATGAAATGAAATGAAATGAAATGAAATGAAATGAAATGAAATGAAATGAAATGAAATGAAATGAAATGAAATGAAATGAAATGAAATGAAATGAAATGAAATGAAATGAAATGAAATGAAATGAAATGAAATGAAATGAAATGAAATGAAATGAAATGAAATGAAATGAAATGAAATGAAATGAAATGAAATGAAATGAAATGAAATGAAATGAAATGAAATGAAATGAAATGAAATGAAATGAAATGAAATGAAATGAAATGAAATGAAATGAAATGAAATGAAATGAAATGAAATGAAATGAAATGAAATGAAATGAAATGAAATGAAATGAAATGAAATGAAATGAAATGAAATGAAATGAAATGAAATAAAATAAAATAAAATAAAATAAAATGAAATAAAATAAATTAAAATAAAATAAAATAAAATAAAATAAAATAAAATAAAATAAAATAAAATAAAATAAAATAAAATAAAATAAAATAAAATAAAATAAAATAAAATGAAATAAAATAAAATAAAATAAAATAAAATAAAATAAAATAAAATAAAATAAAATAAAATAAAATAAAATAAAATAAAATAAAATAAAATAAAATAAAATAAAATAAAATAAAATAAAATAAAATAAAATAAAATAAAATAAAATAAAATAAAATAAAATAAAATAAAATAAAATAAAATAAAATAAAATGAAACGAAATAAAATAAAATAAAATAAAAAAAATTAATTAAAATAAATTGAAATATATAAAATAAAATAAAATAAAAAAATAAAATAAAAATAAAAAAAATATAAAAATTAAATAAAATAATATAATATATTGGGTTGCCCAAAAAGTAATTTTGGGCAACCGAATTGGGCAAAGCGAATTTTTCATATAGTCGGCGTTGACAATTTTTTTTACAGCTTGTGACTCTGTAATTGCATTCTTTCTTTTGTCAGTTATCAGCTGTTACTTTTGACTTGCTTTAGAAAAAAAGTGTAAAAAAAGTATATTTGATTAAAGTTCATTCTAAGTTTTATTAAAAATGCATTTACTTTCTTTTAAAAAATCCGCAATTACTTTTTGAGCAACCCAATATTATAAAATAAAATACAACAACTAAACAGGCATTAAGTTTGAACGGGCCAAACTTTGAATACCCATTATTTCGGTTATAAATGTAAACCGTCTTTCGTCATAATCCGGCGAAAATACATTATTTACGCACCCACAGCAGCTATATCCAAATATGGTCCGATATGGACAAAATTCAGCACGGTCAATGAGTGATCTAATAAATATAAGTCACTGCTCCATTTTGGTTCAATATTCAATGTATACAAATATAGACCCATCTGAATCATATAGGGCGCGGACATAAGTCACTAGGGCCAAGAACTTAAATCAAGAGATCAGCCCACATGGTAGCTATATCCAAATCTGGACCGATCTGAGCCATCTTCAAGATGAGTATCGAGGGGCCTAACATAACTCACTGGAATTTTGGCGAAATCGGACAATAAATGCGACTTTTAGGGGGCCAAGACCTTAAATCGAGAGATCGGTCTATATGGCAACTATATCCAAATCTAGACCAATCTGGGTTATCCTCTAGAATAATTTTGAGGAGCCTAACACAACCCACTGTTCCAATTTTCAGCGAAATCGGATAATAAATGCCCCTTTTATGGGGCCAAAACCTTTAATCGAGAGATCGGTTTATATGGCAGCTATATCCAAATCTTAACCGATCTGGGCCATCTTCAAGAATGATATGGAGGGTCCTAAATTTCAGTGAAATCGACAAAAAATGAGTCTTTTGTGGGGCCAAAACCTTAAATCAAGAGATCAGACTATATGGCAGCTATATGCGATCTGTGCCATCTACAAGGAGGATACAGAGAGGCCTAGCGCAACTCATTGTCCTAAATCTCAGCGAAATTGGACAAAAAATGCGCTTTTTATGGGGCCAAGACCTTAAATTGATAGTTCGGTCTGTATGGCAGCTATATCCAAATCTGGATCTGGGCCAAACAAAGAAGAATGTCGAGTGGCTTAACACAACTCACTGTCTCAAATTTCAGCAAAATCGGGTAATAAATGCAGCTTTATGGGTCTAAGACCTTAAATCTACAGATCGGTCTATATGGGGGCTTTATCAAGATATAGTCCGATGTAGCTCATCTTCGAACTAAACCTATGGACAAAAAAAGAAACTGTGCAATGTTTCAGCTCAATATCTCTATTTGTAAAGACTGTAGCGTGATTTCAACAGACAGACGGACATGGCTAGATCCTCTTATATTTTTACTCTGATCAAGAATATATATATAATTTATAGGATCGGAAATGGATATTTCGATGTGTTGCAAACGGAATGATCTAGCCGTGTCCGTCCGTCTGTCGAAATCACGACAGCGGTCGAACACGCAAAGCTATCCGCTTGAAATTTTCCAGATACCTAATATTGATGTAGGTCGTTAGGGATTGCAAATGGGCCATATCGATTCAGATTTAGATATAGCTCCCATGTAAACCGATCTCCCCATTTGATTTTTTGAGCCCCTGGAAGCCGCAATTTTTGTCCGATTTGGCTGAAATTTTGCATGTGGTGTTCTGTTATGACTTCCAACATCTGTGGTAAGGACGGTCCAAATCGGTTCATAATCTGATATAGCTCCCATGTAAGCCGATCTCCCGATTTGATTTCTTGAGCCCTTACAAGCCGCAATTTTTGTTCGATTTGGCTGAAATTTTGCGTGTAGTGTTCTGTTATGGCTTCCAACATCTGTGTTAAGTACGGTCTAAATCGCTCTATAACCTGATATAGCTTCCACGTAAACCGATCTCCCGATTTGACTTCTTGAGCCCATGGAAGCCGCAATTTTTGTCCAATTTGGCTGAAATTTTGCATATAGTGTTCAACTGTGCTAAGTACGGTCTAAATCGGTCTATAACCTGATATAGCTTCCATGTAAACCGATCTCCCGATTTGACTTCTTGAGCCCTTACAAGCCCCAATTTTCATCCGATTTGGCTAAAATTTGGAACAAAGACTTGAGTTATGACTTTCAACGTCCATGCCAAGTATGATTCGAATCGGTTAATAAACAGACGTAGCCCCCATATAAACCGATGCCCGGATTTGACTTCTTCAGCCTTTAGAAGCCTATATTTTCATCCCATGCCAAGTATGATTCGAATCAGTTTATAAACTGATATAGCGCACATATAAACCGATCCCCAGATTTGACTTCTTTAGCCCTTAGAAGCCTCAATTTTCATCAAATATGACTAAAATTTGGAACAAAGGGTTGAGTTATGACTTCTAACATCCATGCCAAGTATGGTCCGAATCGATCTATAAACAGATATAACCCCCATATATACCGATCCCCGGATTCGTCTTCTCGTGCCCTTAGAAGCCTCAATGTTCATCCGATTTGGATAAAATTTGAGACAATGACTTGAGCTATGACTTTCAACGTTCATGCCAAGTATGATCCGAATCGGTTTATAAACAGACGTAGCCCCCATATAAACCGATGCCCGGATTTGACTTCTTCAGCCCGGAGATACCTTAAATTTCAATGCCAAGTTTTATCCGAATCGGCCAATATCGTGATATAGGCCCCCATAAGTATCAATAACCCGATATGACTTCTTGAGACCAAAATAATTAAAATACAAACTGAGTTAATAAGAGAATTATTTTAGCGGAATCAATGGTGGATACCCAAGATTCATCCCGGCCGAACTTAGCACGCTTTTACTGGTTTTTTGGAAACTATAACATCCATAAACACATCGTAGGGAACTTTTAAAGCGCCACGCATGCTGAAAGAAAAGATTCTGTCCAGCCCATGAAACGCTTCTTTACTTGTTCTTAATAGGAACGCTGTTTTCAAAATTGTATTTAAAGTGTGTATGAGTAATGATAACAAACATACGCCACATGGGGCAAGTTGCAACAATTACCATACAACGAACAGTGGGAAAGACCCGAAAAAACTACTAAAAAATATGCTATTTGAGAACGGATGGTAATATACCCGACAGGTATATTACTGAAGCAACGCCTTTTTACTATCAGTGTACAACAGCGAAATATGAATAAAAAAAACTTAACACACCCCCTTAGCTTCCCTCCCCCTTAATGCAAGTAATACAACACCCAGCATCCTTTTGACCATTATTTCCATATCATTCGTTACTCGATAGTACTGTACCCCATAATACGAGTATATGATGCCAATCAAGTATTCATTACATGAACTATCGCCGGGGCTATCACCATAGAGAAAAACAGAGACAGACCGAGGCAACTTGGATGATAGATAATCTTGGAGAAATTGTCTGCTCCATGAGTGTCCTTTCGTCGATAAATCTATTAGTGTCAATTTCTTGTTTTTGCGATTCATTCATTGTTGTTGCTCTGGCGCTGGCTTTTGTTTTTGTACTTTCTCCCGGTTGTTAGGGACTTTATGCTGGCTCTGTCGTTTATGTGTTATCCAATTGACCTAAATCTTTGTACAGCTATTGTTGTTGTTGCTGCTGTTGTTGTTGCTGTTGTAGTTGCTATTTGCCACCAAATACTATTTTCCCCCGCAATTGTTGTACACCAAGAAGAACAACATCAAGGAATGGAGGTCTATTGCCATACTCCACCATTATGAAACATACAAACACACACACACACACACATGTATTTATGTGTACATGAATGTAAACTCACTTAAATATACTCCTAAGTACACATATACACCTACACAACACCACTTGCGGTATGTTGGCATGTTTTTCTTTGAAATTTCCCTATGTGACACTGTTATCGGCATTTTTTATGTTATGCCCATTTTGCTCGTCAGCCGCCACCAGCCAATGTTAATAGGTTTTGCTTGAATGCTTCCTTCCATTCCCAACCAACCCAGCCATGATGCACTGTACCGCAATTCTTACTACTTGTCGCTTCCTTTTCTGCTTGCAAGGAATTGCGCCTTTACACGCAGAACACATTCTAGCAGCCTAGCCTTTGTTGGGGTTCTACGCATTCCCTCATACGTGTGTTATGTTTGGGTGGATGAGAGTGTGTCTATGTGGATGTGCGTGTTTGTGCTCAAAGTATTCACAGTTGTAGCTGCACTCTCCAATTAGAGCGAAAGCTTTTTTATTTTTGGTTAAGCAAGTGTTTGCATTTTGCAAATATTAAGCTTTATGTAAATACCCAATGGAATGGAACACATACATACAAACAAAATACACTCAAACATAAATCATAAAAAACAGGGACTATGTTGGAATACTCGACAGTGTGTTTATATATTAAAAAAAAAAACAAAAAACTAAATAAAATAAATCAAAACAAAATGAAAATCCCAAGTTGCCACTGAACATTCCATTACAGAAAAGAGTCAACTTCTCACATTAGCCGAGTACGAACGGCGTACCGCAGAGCAAAACCCCTTTGAGAAAAAGTTTTGACATGACAAAGTGCCTCACAAAGGTCGCCAGTTTTTGGAGGAGATAATCGCCGCTGAATTTTTATACCCACCACCATAGGATGGGGGTAAGCTTATACAGTCATCCCGTTTGTAACACCTCGAAATATTGATCTACGGCCCCATAAAGTATATATTGGGTTGCCCAAAAAATAATTGCGGATTTTTAAATGAAAGTAAATACATTTTTAATAGAACTTAGAATGAACTTTAATCAAATATACTTTTTTTTCTAAAGCAAGCTAAAAGTAACAGCTGATAACTGACAGAAGAAAGAATGCAATTACAGAGTCACAAGTTGTGAAAAAATTTGTCAATGCCGACTATATGAAAAATCCGCAATTACTTTTTGGGCAACCCAATATATTCTTGATCGTCTCAAAACTGTGATTCGAACTAGCCATGTCCGCCCGTTTGTCTGTCGAAATCACGATAGCGGTCGAACACGTAGGGCTAGAACGACCGCTTCCCACTGCACCTGAAGATATTGACCCCCCGCGGCAACCGAGAGTAACTCTGGCTCAATTACGATACGGCCGATGCAGCCACCTCAACTCATACAGAGCAAGGATTAATACTGACGTGCAGGATGTATGTTTCGATTGCGACTAGGGACCACACGACTCACGTAACCTGTTTAACTGCCCAGCCAGACCCACTTAATCCCATGGCAGCCGGTTTTACGTACCGGATTGACCCGATGAAGTCCTTCATCGGCAAGGGCTGCCGCCGCAGTGTACAACACACTGCTACAACAACAAGCCACTCGACTAAGATCCAGATCCCTCTGGACACACCCCATCTTAGTCGCAGAGTTCCTGGATCTGAATACACAACAGAAACAAGCAGACGAGAGATAGAACACAACAAACTGCTAGAATAACAACAACAACATGGTCCGATTTGAACCAAACTCGGCACGGACAAAACTTGGTTCAAGTTGTTACAACAGAATATGGGTTAATATGGCAGCTATATCATAATATAAACCGATCTGAACCATATGGGGCACGTATGCGGATAAGCCTAACGAAAAACACTTATTATCCAAATTTCAACGAAATCAGATAATAAGTGCGTCTTTTATATGCGCCCAAGACTTAAAACGGGAGATCGCTTTATATGGCAGCTATATCCAAATATAGACCGATGGGGCCATATTGAATGCGGATGCGGTAGGGCATAACCCAGCTCACTGTGTCACATTTCATCGAAATCGCTTAATAAACTCTGCTTTTATGGGTCCAGAGACGAAAATCGGGAGATCGGTATATATGTCAGCTATATCCAAGTATAGACCGATCTGAACCATATAGGGAACGAATGTCAGAAAGCCCAACATAGGTTATTGTGCCAAATTTTAGCGAAATCGGGTAATAAATGCGCCTTTTATGTGTCCAAGTCCCTAAATCGGGAGATCAATCTATATGGCAGCTATATTCAAATAGAGGCCGATCCGAACCATATAGGACACGGATGTTGAAAAGCTTAACATAGGTCGATATACCAAATTTCAGTGTAATCTGATTATAAATGCGCCTTTTAAGGGTTCAAGACCTTATATCGCGAGATCGGTCCATATGGCAGCAATGTCGATATATAGATCGATGGTAGCGATATCGAACACGTATGTTGAGGGATGTTACACAGCCTACTGTGCAAAATTTCGGCTAAACCGAGTAATAAATGCTCCTTTTATGGGCCCGAAGACCTTAAATCGGGAGATCGGTATATATGGCAGCTATATTCAAATATAGACTGATACGAACCAAAAGGAAAATGGATGTCGGAAAGCCTAACTTAGATCCTTGTGCCAAATTTCGGCGAAATCGGGTAATAAATGCTCCTTTTATATACCCAATACCCTAAATCGGGAGATCAGTCTATATGGCAGCTATATCCAAAATAAGCGCTATCTTGACCATAGGCTAGATTTAGGTTAGGTTTACGTGGCAGTCTGCCATCACTATCTTAGCCGTTTTCGTACATTGTGATACCACAGGAACAGAAGAAGGAAGATGCCTTCTAGTTCCTACCGTTGAACCATACAGATCGCTTTAAAAAGCCCAATAACTAGCGAATGTTCACATCCGCTAAATCAGACATGCTCTCAAAGAAATGAGAACCTAAAGTGGAACTCCTTCTAACTGCTAGAAGGCGTCACAAAAGTTCTATATTCTCTTCTTCCTCAATGTCCCTGCAGCTTCTGCAAAAGTCGTTACTGGCAACCATGCCATGACGGACACAATGACTGAGACCTCTGTTCTAGCTAATGACAGCAAGCATTAGACCTCTTCAAGTCTAGATGAGGCCATATAGTTTTGGAATGCTCACAGCCCCTCTTTGTGACCATCTATCATTCGTTGCCCTTCGGGCCTGGTCCTGAAAATTTAGCTTACATGTCGCACAGATTCCAGCGTCCTTGGAGTGTGTAAGGTAGTTCCTAGTCTCGCAAGCTCGTCTGCTTTACAATTCCCTGGGATCTCTGTGGCCCGGCACTCAGAACAGGTGAATTTTGAACTGTGAACGAGATGGCTCGTTGAGAGATCTGCGACAGTTGAGGGTGGTTTTTGTGTTCAGAAATACGTTCTCCATGGATTTAATGGCTGCCTGGCTGTCTGAGAAGATATCTATGCCAATCGTCGTAATGACATTATATCTTAGCCATTTTACCACTTCCTTAATTGCAAGGATCTCTGCTTGATACACACTGCAGTGGTCGGATAACCTCTTCGATATGAACAGTTCTAGTTCTTTAGAGTACACCCCAAAGCCCACCTGGTCGTTTAGTTTGGAATCATCCGTATAGAAGTCTATGAAACTTCTGTTACCATAGATATCGTAGTTCCAATCGGTTCTATCAGGAATAGTGGTACAGTAATGTTTATCAAAAAGCGGCACAGGTAGGGTGTAATCCACACTGCCTTGAACATCGGATTTTGTATTAAGGATAACACAGTGTCAGTAGCCGCCACATGACCAATGAGAAAGCTCCCTTAACCTCACGTCAGTGGTCGCTGCAATTTGGTTAGCCACAATGTCCAGAGGCATAAGATGTAGCATACAATTCAGTGCATCAGATGGTGTCGTCCTCAGTGCGGCTGTGACACACAAACAGGCCATCCTTTGGATCCGGTTAAGTATTGAGCAGTAGGTGGATTTTTGAAGCGCCGTCCACCAGACCACAACACCATATAGCATAATAGGCCTGATAACTGCAGTTGTTGTTGTTGTTGTTGTTGTAGCAGTGTGTTATACACTGAGGCGGCAGCCCTTGCCGATGAAGAACTCCATCGGGTCAATCTGGTACGTACAACCGGCTGCCATGGAATGGGGATTTGCCTTTAATATATGCATGCTGCTGCCGCGACAGGCTATCTCCAAGGATCTTTGCCCTAAGATATGTTTCTATCCACCTCTCAAGAGTCTTCAGCGTAAGAGATGACAGACTAATAGGAAGAAAATCTTTCGCCTTCGTGTGGTAGGCTTTTCCTGCTTTCAGAATGAAAATGACCTTCGTGTCCTTCCATCCCACAGGTATATATAACATTCTGATACAAGCAGAGTATATCTCCCTAAGCCAGGGAACCAGTCTATCAGACACAGCTTGTAATTCAACCGGTGATACAAAGAGTCGAAACTTCCTATCGCCTAAAGGGTCTTAACCATACCCAGTGCGAATATCAAGGAGCCTATAGCAAAACATTGTTCCAAATTTGAGAGAAATCGAATAAAAATGTGGCTTTAATGGGCCTAAAACTTAAAAAAAAATAGACTAATTTATGGGCGCTATATTAAGATATAGTCCGATATAACCCATCTTCGAATTTAACCAGCCTATGGACAAAAAAGAATCTGAGCAATAGTTCAGCTAATTATCTTAATTTTAAAAACCTGTAGCGTGATTAAAACAGACAGACGGACGGACATGCCTAGATCGTCTTAGATTGTTACGACGATCAAGAATATGTCCACTATAAGTGTAGCTGTGATGGTCTCACCATCTTTTAGGTTTCAAACACAGGTTCAGTATCGGTCATTCTAGCGGCTTAATGGGCAGCATACACATCCGCACATAAAAGTACATTCTAAACAACTTCGGGTGGCTTCGTTCGGCTAACTCCATACAAAGCTCTTTCATTTAATTGATGTTTAATGATACTCACACAAACACAGTTTGGTCTTTTCAATAGTGGTAGCGTGCCCATCACTGTTCAAGCCTATTCACCACGGTGGGTATTCTTTTTAATGGAAACCATGTCTTATATCTATGAATGATCAATTTAAAAATCTAATACCAAACTTAATTTTCAATCTTCTTACGTATCCTTGGATTGTAAAGACTGCTTGCAACCAAAAATTATTCATCTTGTGTGTATGTAAATCATTCATTTATTTCATAAACACTTTTCCACTCTGGAAGTAAAAATTGTAAAAATATATCTCCTGTAAGCATAGCGTACAGCTGCTGTTATTCTTCATAATTCTCGGTTTTTATATCGTTCAGTCCCAACTCCTCATTTTGTTCATAGGAACGTTCATACTTGTGAACTTTCAGTTTACTATCAGGCTCGTCGGTGTCACTCAATGACTGAACATAACTGTTGCCTGCGGGATCATCTAGGACCAAAGTTGCCAGTGTTTCTAATGCTAAAATTTTATCGAATTTTTCAATGAAGTCTTTAAATCTATGCTTAAAGGCCTCATCGGATGAATCTTGAAACATTATGTCGTTGCCTTCAATTTGATTTTTCATTGCCACCAGAATACCTTCGACGGTGGTGAAACGGCCACCCAAAGCCGAGGGACCCACTTCACATTCCAACTCGGGTATAACTAAATTGCAGGTTTCCGACTTCAAAACATCGCGCGTTAAATCCTCCTTCGACTCAATGAGTACTTCAAATTTTGTGCCCTTGGCTTCAATACCTCCTCCAGATTTGACTTCGTTGGTTTTGTTGCCACACACCTCGCAAACGGTGGCCATAATGACGACTTCTTTGAAGTGGGGGATTTTGGTGAGTTTCATATTTGTCTCGCAAGGGGAACGGCATTCGGGACATAATGTTTGGAATTGTAACACCTCACCATGCAAGTCCTCCAATGTCCATTCGCCTTCGGGTATGGGTTTCAACAGGTGTTTGTCTTCCTTGAGTACCTTTTTATCTCCTACAGTTTCGTCCACCGCATTTGCATCGTATAGACCTAACTGTTGGTCTTGTTCCTTGGAACGCATAAATTGTGTAGTCTTACAGTTGGGATCATGGGCGGGGGCAGTGGGGTTTTCCACAAAACTGTTACCGCTAATGTCTTCCAATATCAAATTAAATGGTGCCTTCAAGGCTTTCAAATCCTGCAAGCGTTCAATGTACGCATCGATGGATGCTGCTGCCTCAGGATGCTCTATTCGACGTTTATCCTGGTCTTGACTCAGGCCACGTATCGTTCGATCAATAATGCCCTCCACTGTGGTAATTTCACCCTTCTGCGATTGTGATGGTATTTCCAATTCAACTTCAGGAATTTTAACCAACGTGTAATCGGAACGCACAACCTTGCGATTCAAATCAGCTGTTGTCTTAACCTCCAATTCAATGTGCACACCCTTCTTCTGTATCTCGGAGGCCGATTGAATTTCATTGTTTTCGAAGCCACAGAATTCGCATTTGAATGACATCAACACTACCTCCTTGAAGAAGGGAATTTTAGTCAATAGCAGCCGTGTTACTCCTGTCCTAAAGCAGCTCATGCAGGCCGATTCAATTTCTGTTGCCTCAGCAGCCGCCTCATCGGCATCGATGTTTTGAAACAAGGGCTTCTTCTTCTCTTGTGATGACTCCTCGGTATTTGTAACATTTTCATTAAGATTTTCTGTGGTCTGTGTTGCCATTTTACTTGGAAATATTATGGTTTTAAGCACTTTTCTCTTATTTAAATTTTCCAGAATGTTCACACAATGTTTGTGTTTTTATATGACAATGACAGCACGACGTCGGTAAATCGGTTGTTGCACTTTTAAGAAAAGAAAACATTGTCAATGGGCAAAATCTTAACGGCGTTCAAAGTGATAACACGATTCACTTTATTACAAAGAACGTTTACACTGAGAGATTTACTCAGGATTATTTAATAATCGATTTTTCTTTTTAAGTATATTTATCAGGTGGCCGCATCAACCAAGCTGAGAGGATTTGAAATGTCATTTTTTTTTTAATTCGCCATACAAAAATATAAACTTCAAAACAAATAATTTATAAATTGTGTTTGCTGCTGTTATGGCTTTTAAACTTAGGGTATACAATGGCAGGCGTCTAGCAACTTCATGCACTATCAGTTTCACTCAGGGAACTTATTGTGTCGCCCCAGAAAGATTCAAAAAGCGCGGAAGCGCGTCTAGCAACTTCATGCACTATCAGTTTCACTCAGGGAACTTATTGTGTCGCCCCAGAAAGATTCAAAAAGCGCGGAATAACGCTGATAAACTTTACGTCAGTACAATCCCAGACATTAAAATGAAGAAGATTATGGCCAACATGCATGACAAAACGGTCAGGAGGTGTGGAGAAGCTCCTCCCAATATGCAATTTAAAGCTATAGTAGTCAAGAATGCATGAACGATAGGAAACCTGGAAGGAAGGGAAGAGATTTCCGATCGGATATCTGAGATGAACCTTGAAGTCGAGTGTGAGGCACTGCTGCCATCGGCACAGTCTTGAATTGAAGGAACCCTAGTATTGCCATCTGGAAGATCATATTACACGGATGGATCAAAGCTAGAGTACAGAATGTGCCTGGGGGTTTACATTGGGAACCCAGGAACTGAGATCTGTTTTAGACTGTCTGACCATAATGCGGTCCTATAGGCGGAAATCTCGGCGATCACAGTATGAGTAAAGTGGTGTGGTGCTAACGCGAGGACGTCGAGTGTAAACATTTTTACCGATAATAAAATTGTCATAAGGGCAATAACAACCAGGACGGTAATGTCACGAACAGTCTTGCAGTGTAAGAAGGAGATAAACGCCTTCTCTGAGGATGGCAAAATCCAAGATATATTCATTTACAGATAGTGGCAGTTGCCCAACAACGAAATATTGAGTGCACTATCTGTCAAAATCAGGATTAGTGCAACTCTGATTTTTGTGTTTGTAACTACAATAGTTCGCGCCATTTCTCGTTCTTTGTGTGTGTTATGGCTCTTAACTATAGTACACACACACTCAAAACTCGTTGACAGATAGTGCATTTCGAGAGAAAAAATTGTACTCAGCTGTTTACGGTACTTATTATGCAAGCAGGATTCACTAATAGAAGGTTAGGTCACATGCAAAAACACAAAGTGGATAGGCCCCATAAACATCATTAAGGATGTCAAATCTGACGATTGAAAATGTCATCATATAGGAGAAAACGTAAACAAAGAATGAATGTAAAAAGAGAACAAGTTGACATCCTCAATGCCAAGTACTGCCAAATATTAAAAAAAAAGTATATCGGCTGATCGCTTGGCTTAACCTTATTCAGTGAATCCTGTTATGCAAGTAATTATGTCATGGGCAAAATCTGCATCGTTTGGGTGCCGGGCCATAACGGAGTAAAGGGAAATGAAAGGGCAGACGATTTGGTGGTGAAGGCCAGAGGACTGCCGTCAATAAACTTCGTTAACCCGAAGCCTTTCGGGTCGACGCAGTCCGAGTTAAGGGAGTGGGCGACGAATGTGCAAGCAAAATTGGGGAACAGTGAAACGGTCGGTAGGATGACGAAAATCCTATGGGGAGATCCAGATCGTGAGAAGCCGAGGCTATTACTGAAAGGAAGCAAGAAGGAGGTCATTATAGCTATTGGTATCTTAACGGGACACAGCTCACTTATGTAAAATCAGTGCGGTAAGTGGTGGCGTGTGTAGGGCATGTGGGGAAGATGATTAACATTGGAGCATTTCCTTTGTCATTTCCCGGCTTTCGCTTCTAACAGATACCGGCACTTAGGTGGAGACGCAATAGCAGACATGAACCAACTTAGGGGAGTGGTATTGAAAACAATTAAGGATTTTGTAAGTAGCACGGAATTCCTAACTTAAAATTTTCTTGTTAGAGGTTACTTTATAGTTTTTAGAGCGCAGACACAGGCCGATTATTAGCTTGGGTGCATGTCCATAGTGGCATGGGGCGGATTAATATCTGCACCCTCTTTTCAACCTAATCTAAATAAAATCCTATTTAATTTAGTATTTTGAACAAAGTCCATTTAGGTCTTTAGAATGCAATTAGTTTATTCACAGCTTAAGAATCTGGCGACAGTAAATGGTTGATAATTTCCGTATATTTTAATTTTTTTTGTATGTGTCACCCTGTATTACTGCCATCTTGTGAGTTATCGTTGATAACTTCACGCAGGGCCCGTTGACAGTTGTTATAGCTCAAAGGCGCAAAAAGTTGTTTATGTCGCAAAGAGCGACCTTATTCATTGTCTCGAAAATCTAGTTTTAATAATTTTTAAACTCAAATACTTGCAAAATGTCTGAAGAGAATCCTGCAAAAACTTCCCGCATTCCATGGTAATTAATATGGTTTATTTTGTCGCGCAGGTCATTGTAATTGCTTTTTAATTCCAGGGTGGAAAAATATCGTCCCTCCAAATTGGATGATTTGATATCTCACGAAGAAATTATATCTACAAGTAAGTTGCGCCTTTAAAGTGTAATTTGCTGCAGAAATAACTAAATTTTTATTCCAGTTAATCGTTTTATTAATCAAAAACAGCTGCCCCACTTGCTGTTCTATGGTCCACCGGGTACCGGCAAAACGAGTACAATATTGGCATGTGCCAAACAATTGTATACACCGGCACAATTTAAATCGATGGTTTTGGAACTGAATGCTTCCGATGATCGTGGCATTGGTATAGTTCGTGGTCAAATATTAAATTTTGCATCTACGCGCACCATCTTTAGTGGAACTTTCAAATTGATTATACTCGATGAAGCCGATGCCATGACCAATGATGCCCAGAATGCTTTGAGACGCATCATTGAGAAATATACGGAAAATGTACGATTTTGTGTTATATGCAATTATTTGAGTAAAATTATACCAGCGGTACAATCGAGATGTACACGTTTTCGTTTTGCCCCCTTGACGCCGGAACAGATATTGCCACGTTTGGATAAAATTGTGGAAATGGAAAAGTAAGAGTGACAAAGGGCCAACATTCCCATTTATTCCCAAAATTTTAAATTGTCTCTTTATTTAAGTTTAAATGTTACCGACGATGGTAAAAAGGCGCTGATGATACTCTCCAAGGGCGATATGCGTAAAGTGCTCAATGTTCTGCAAAGTACCAGCATGGCTTTTGATGTTGTCAATGAGGATAATGTTTATACTTGTGTTGGCCATCCTTTGCGACGAGATATTGAGAGAATATTGGAAACCTTATTGTCATGCAAAAGCTTCGAGCAGGCTTATGATGGTAATTTAAAAAGCAATTTTTGTAAGGTTTAGTGGATATAGAAATTTTACTTTTATTTTAGATATACAAAGTATTAAGTCAGTTAAGGGATTGGCTTTGGAAGACATTCTTACGGAATTGCATTTATTTATAATGAGGCGTAAGTTTTGGCATTTCATCCGCTGTTCTTTGCATTGTCATGTTATGATTTGTATTTTCTTTAGTGGAACTTCCTATGAGCGTTATGAATAAAATTATCATTAAAATGGCTGCCATCGAAGAGCGTTTAGCCAAAGGCTGTACCGAGGGACCTCAAACAACAGCACTGATAGCCGCCTTCTTTATACATCGAGATCATGTTACTTTAGAAAGTTAAAGGAAGGAATTTTGTTTTGTTTTTTAAGATATGTTTAATAAACATTTGTATTAATTTAATTTTTCTTCTTTTAAAGATTATTTTTTTGTAGAATTTAAAAATCATTTCAGAAAGCAACAAAAGCGATTCGAAAATAAGATGTTTCTGTGGATTGGTATTGTAGCTATGGAATATTTTCCTATAAACAAGAGTAAGCGAAAGCTGATATGTCAGAAAACTTTTTGGGTGATAGCTCTACGTTTTGTATGGTGAATGAAGATTCCCTCATCAGAATTATCGGTGATTACATCGAACTATCTACCCCCTCAAATGCAGTTGCTGTAGCCAGGTTTGTTGTAAGTATAAAAATTTATGTATTCTGCGATTATTATGACCCAGATGTCTCCAGATCCAACTACAGAATTCTGGCCGTTCCAATTGAAGCTATCCATAGTGACTGCAGTCAGATTAGATTCATGTGTTGCATGCAGGTTAGATGTTATTGATAGTATCGTTTAATCTCGGATGATACGTCTTAAGTTCGCTGCACCACCTGGTCCAATTTGGGTCAGAGGTGTTCTGATCGTCCTAGACAGTTATTTCTCGTCATCTGCAATGGATGACGGTCGCATTGATTTCATAATTCATCCTGAAGTTTTCTCCATTGTGTTTTGCTCACTCTTATGGCTCAAACTGAAGCTTCGTAATTGACCACCGGTCGACCAATCGCCTGATAAGTTGCCATTAGGGTTTCGTTGCCCATTCCCACAGAATTATCACCCAATATTGTTGACGATCTTGTTTTCGTTGCTGTTACAGTGTGTTGTATATCATTCATTAATTTGCTGCGTCCTGTTAAGTATCCAGATGTAGGAATTCTGCCATTGAGTTGTGGTGCCACCAGTGGGATCTAGTCGTAAGTCGAGAATGTGTAAGAGCTGTCAAATTTGACGCCAAGTATTTTGGGACACTTGATAGTCGGAATCATTTTTCCATCGACCATCACAGTCAGCTCATTATTCACATCAGGCGTATTTGTAGTGAACAATGTGGCTAAAGATTTTGTGGTAGATAACTTCAGATTTCTTGCAGCGAAATATGAGACAAGTTCGTTGAGGTAGACGTTCAACCTGTCGCCGATGTCAACAGCCTGATGCCATGATCGTACAATCGTCAGCATATGATACGATCTCTATGCCGTCTGAAGGGGGTGGAATGAAGGATAGGTAGTGGTTAAACAGTGCCGGAAATATCACCCCTCCTTGGGGAACTCCCTGTTTCACTCTACGGTGCTTCGACTTCTTATCCCTATATTCCACAAATGACGACACCACACAAATAATTCGCGACCCAGCCTTTTAGGCCTGGCTAAAGGGACATGTTGGCTATGTGCTCAAAGAGTTTAGTATGGCTGACCGTGTCGAATGTCAAAAGGACCGTCCTATCACATGGCCTAGGCTGATTGAAGCCACGGCAAATGTGTACCCCAATTGCGGGGGTATTCGACCGGCTGGTGTAAAGCGAGCGGCTGTTGCGTTAATGATGTCTCGGAATTTCCTCTCGGCTATCCAAGGGGCGATTGGTATACTCTCTAAAGCCAGCCGAATCGGCCTACTTCTGATTGAAAAACGTCCGGCATTAGAGGTAATGAAGTCGGGTGGTCGGTCTATGGTGAGAGGAGGTGGTCTGACCCCAAAGAGATAGATGCCAGGATACATCACTCAGGAGATAAGGGGATGCAATGGAGATGTATGGCGAGCTGCTGCACCTCCTCGTAATCCTAGTGGGGGGATCCTCATTCACCGTGCAAAAGGTGGAGCTTTCAATCTGCCATATAGTCCGACAATCTGTCACATATTCCGACGACGAGGACGAGAACCGAAGGCGACGACGACGACGCCTGTGACACACTGCTGGCTATGTTCGCACAGCACCTTGCGACATATTCAGTATGACTATACTCCTGTAGTGAAGTGAGGCCAGAGAAAGATCCGAAATGTACCCAGTCCATGCATCGGTTACACCTCACCGACAGCGACCGATGATGGAGGCGGTTGTGGCAAACCGAACAGAACAAGGATTCGGGGTTCTTTTCAATCCTGGCACGAACAAGAAGCTTGCGGAGAAGGCACTCCGGGATGTGCCTCTCCCATGACGAAAAAAGACCGACACGTACACTGAGGTGGCAACCCTTGCCGATAAGGGTTTCATCGGGTAAATCCGGTGCGTACAACCGGGTGCCATGTGATTCTATAATATCTATAGAATAATGTGTAGAGTAACTGGCCCACATTCTTTATATGGCCAAATCTAGACGATATTCTACAAAAAGGTGGAGAGGAGTGCCAAAAAAAACTTTTTAAAATTTTATAAAAATCGGATGAAAAATGCTCGATTTATGGGCTCAATACTCTATTTCGGGAGATCGGTCCATATTGCCTATATCCAAATATGGTCCCATCTGCACGATACAAAAAAAGTTTAGAGAAGTACCGGAACTCGCTGTGTCAAATTTCATCAAAAAAGGATGAAATTTATAGGCTTATTACACAATATCGGGAGATCGGTATATATGGCAGTTATATCCAAATATGGTGCGATCTGTACCACATTTGACAGAAATGGGTGGGGGCCTACCAGAACACACTGTGCCAAGTTTCATCGAATTCGGGTAATAAAAGGCTCTTTTATGGCCACAATACCCTATATTGGAAGATTGGGTGGTCGATCTAAGGGCAGTTATATCCAAATATAGTCCGATCAGAACCGCACTTCACAGAAATGAATAGGGGTCTACCAGAACTCACAGTGTCAAATTTAATCCAAATCGGATGAAAAATGACCAATTTATTGCCTCAACACTTTAAGTCTGGAGATCGGTCTATATAGCGGCTATTTATGAATAAAATCCGCTTTTTTGAGATCAGAAGAATACGAAATCATACAAAATTTTTTGAAAAATGTTTTTATATCCAATATAACTGCAAAATTATAAATACCCAGCTTTTGGATAAAAATGGATAAACACCCGGGTATTTACCTAATTTACCGGGTAAATACCTGAAAGGTATTTATCTAGACATGCAACATGGGGGACCAAATCATAATAAAATATAATCTGTGTTGTGATGGCTGACCTATTTATTTAATACTTTTCTGGTTTGCTCGGCTCGAGGTCGTGTAAACAATTGTTTTAAAAAACAACATTAGTTTTTGAACAATTGTTTTCATGACCTCGAGCCGAACAAACCAGACAAGTATAAAATATAAACGATTACCAAAATCAATTCGTTATAGGCATTTAATGGAACTACAATTTTGATTTGCTTTCCTTTTCAAAAGCATACACAACTTTATGGGCTTCATCGAAATAGGGATCCAGTTCTCGGCGTACACGTTCAATCCAGGCAAAAACTTTGGGATATTTTTCCTTAATTTCGTAGCCGCATACTCCTGTAAGAGAAACAATTTTTAAATCCATTTTTCTTTTCTATGTCTTTGACATTTCCCATACTTATCTGTTCAATTTCACACGCTCCAAATACATCAGCTGCACTTAAATTATT
The DNA here is from genome assembly GCF_963082655.1 of Stomoxys calcitrans. NCBI lineage: Eukaryota > Metazoa > Arthropoda > Insecta > Diptera > Muscidae > Stomoxys > Stomoxys calcitrans. The sequence continues at coordinate 150,444,265 of NC_081555.1, read as the reverse complement.
TCCAGCTAAAAATTGTGAACTCTGTAACCATTGATTTTCCATCAGTTGCAAATCAGCTTCCATAAATTTGCGATATTTTGCCACTTTGGCATCGGAGGCTGGGGCACCGAAAACTTTCGCCTGTACCCAAAGGAAACGGAAATATAGAGAACAAGAAGTTCTTATGCCATTGTGTTGCCAACATAGAAACTCATCAATGCGGGCTCGTTGCTGGAAATCTGCTGGATAGAAGTTTTCCAATATTTTACCTTTTGTTACCAAATATCTAAGTATGGCTATGCTTTCGGCCAAATGAAATTTTTCACCCGATTCATAATCAATAATTGCAGGCACTTTTTGGAAACGATTGATTTGCTTATAATCATCGTTGGTATTTTGGGCTATAAATAAAGACGATATCAAAACTTGACATTATATGATTTTTGGTACTGAATGACACTCACACACCTTCCAGTAGATTAATCTGTTTTGCTTCAAATTTGGCACCACTTTGTTTCAAAAGTATATATAAGGCTCTTGATGGTTGCGATATAAAATCAAAGTATAATTCTAAATTATTTACCATTTTTATTATTTTTCTTTTGTAGGTTGTGTTATTATTATTTCGTACTTTACTCTTTAGAAGTTGACAATGGTTTAAAGGCAATACCATGCAAACACCTAAGATTGTTTTGTATAGTGAAACAACAACTATGCTTGCCGATTTAATCGATAAGATGGTTCTCTTTCTATGTTACTCTCTTTGTTCATATATCAAACAAGATTTGAATAAGAGAGCATATTTACACATTCTCTTATTTCACCTTCTCGGTAGTTGATTGTTTAAAGAGTAATTAAAGTAAGGTTGTAGTAGTGGCGTTAATTTCGAATTAGTTCCACGCAGTAGTAGTTAATTATTTTGTTATCCTCTAATATTTAATCAGAGTGGTATATATGAAAGAAACGCTTTGATTAGATTTTTTTTTGCAATAAGGCGATTATATTGGTTAATAATCCATTAATAAGATTACGTGACAATTAAATCCACAATTTTTATACCCTCCACCATAGGATAGGGGTATACTAAGTTCGTCATTCTGTTTGTAACACCTCGAAATAGGCGTCTAAGACCCATGACATGACTCGTCATGACATTTTAAGTCGATCTAGCGATGTCCGCCCGTCCGTCTGTCAAAAGCACGCTAACTTTCGAAGGAGTAAAGTTAGCCGCTTCAAATTTTGCACAAATACCTTTGAATAGTGTAGGTCGGTTGGGATTGCAAATGGGCCAAATCGGTCCATGTTTTGATATAGCTGCCTTATAAACCGATCTCGGGTCTTGACTTCTTCAGCTGTTAGAGGGCGCAATTTTTATCCGATTTGGCTGTAATTTTGCACGTGGTGTTTTGGTATCACTTTTAACAACTGTGCTAACTATGGTTCAAATTGGTTCATAACCTGATATAGCTGCCATATAAACCGATCTCGGGTCTTGACTTCTTCAGCTGTTAGAGGGCGCAATTTTTATCCAATTTGGCTGTAATTTTGCACGTGGTGTTTTGGAATCACTTCCAACAACTGTGCTAAGTATGGCTGAAATTGGTTTATAACCTGATATAGCTGCCATATAAACCGAACTCGGGTCTTGACTTCTTCAGCTGTTAGAGGGCGCAATTTTTTTCCAATTTGGCTGTAATTTTGCACGTAGTGTTTTGGAATCACTTCCAACAACTGTGCTAAGTATGGTTCGAATTGGTTCATAACCTGGTATAGCTGCCATATAAACCGATCTTGGATCTTGAGTTCTTGAGCCACTAGAGGGTGCAGTTCTCATCCGATTTGGCTGAAATTTAGCATGAGGTATTTTGTTATGACTTCCAACAATTGTGTTAAGTATGGCGCAAATCGGTACATAACCTAATATAGCTGCCATATAAACCGATCTGAGATATTGACTTCTTGAGCCTCTAGAGGGCGAAATTCGGATCCGATTGGGCAAAAATTTTGTATAATGGCTTCTCTCATGATCTTCAACATGCGTGTTCAATATGGTCTGAATCAACCCATACCTTGATACAGCTCCCATATAAACCGATCTCCCGATTTTGCTTCTTGAGCCCCTACATGGCGAAATTTTTATCCGAATGCACCGAAATATTACACAATGACTTCTACAATGTTCAGCATTCAATTCATTTATGGTTCGAATCGGACTATAATTTGATATAGCTCGAATAGCATAACAGTTCTTATTCATTATTCTTTGTTAGCCGCTCAAAGAACTCGAAAAACGCGATCCATGGTGGAGGGTATATAAGATTCTTCCCGGCCGAACTTAGCTCTTACTTGTTTTTCTTTAAAAAATTAGTCCATATGCGAAATATAGGATTTGAAATTATACTTTGTCCTCCTGTTTTTGTGTCACCACTTTCTTTTTATGTAAACAGATTGATATATTCCGAGATTATTCTGTTAACCAGATGGCGTGTGTCGCTTGGTCCCTAATCATAATCATAACATACATTCAACACGCATCCTAGCTCTGTAGAAGTTGAGGCGGCTCCAACTGGCGGAAAGCAATTGAGCCGGAACTACTTTGGTTTGCCGAAGGCGGCTAACTTCAATGGGAGGCGACCAATGTTGTTTTAGCCACATGTGTATGTGGAGGTAGCGATCCTCTTCAAGCTCCATAGGTGAGCAAGTACGTTCGGGTCTGATCGCCGCGGAAACTTTATGGCCATTGGTTATTTAAAGGCGCCACAAAATTCGCCTTGGCATTTTGAGCATCATAGGCACTCAGTATTTAAGCAATAGCCGGTGCCATCCGTCCTCTCCTGAGACTCTTCCCACGATATCGCTGATTGTCCGCGACTGTAATTTCAGTTACTTCGTATACAAAGCATTCCACTATCCGCAACCTGTGGACGCGCCCGGTAGCTCTCAACGGAGCTTCTCGTTATGACGATGAATACCACACAAAACAGAGCTGAGAGTTCCAACCCGTGTGGTGCTCATAGTCATCTCGTGGCGAAATGTTCTACGTCCTTGGCGATTGCATATGGGCCATATCGGTTTAGATTTGTATAAAGCCCCCATATGAACCCATCTCTAGATTTGACTTCTTGAGACCCTAGAAGCCGCAATTGTTATCCGCTTTGGTTGAAATTTAGCATGTAGTGTTCTGTTGCAAATGCAAATTTTGCCCATGAAAATTCCACTAAGGAACAGGGGCAAAATTTCCCACATATCAATGAGTGAAGTCCGATTCAAGTGTAAGCTCAATGATAAGCGGACTCCTTTTTATAGCCGAGTCTGCCTTTTTGATCCATTTTGGCGTTAGCTTTCGTATTTTCATTTGTGCAAATTTGCACAAATTTTTGAGTTCCCGAACACAGCTTTTATCGGAAGGAATAGAGCATGCTCTAATCGAAAAAAACTACATGTGCTATTTTGAAAAGTGATTTTCATATGTTACTAGCCGAACCGGGCCCGCTCCGCTGCGCCTCCTTTAACACTCTAATATCTTTTTAGGGTGGGGACACTCTTGGACCCAAATTTTAATACCATATTCGTTTTCTGGTCTCCAATACCTTTTATTTTATACCCTTATTGTGCCCATCGGACCACTTTCGGTTATGAGTGGCGTTTTTGGGATAAGAGGGAGGGTCCGCCTCCATCCGATCTCTAAAAAAAAAATTTCGAAAATCGGTTCTGCCGTTTTCAGTCTTTACGGAACAAACAAACCGGGTCCCATATATCCGATTGGCTAATGTCCCCATTTTGGTCGTTTTTGTGGGGGTGGGGTGACCCCCTATACTTCGACATGAATTTGTATGCGTGATTCGTTATCTACTTCCGCATACTTTTCATTTGATACCCATATTGTCCTTATCTGTCCACTTTTGATTTTGGGTGGTGTTTTTGGGGTAACGGTAGAGCGTCCGCCCCCTTCCATTATCAATAAATTATAAAGACTATTTCTCCTTCCTGACCATATTCGTAATCTACTCCTGAATACCTTTCATTTCAGTCCCATATTCTCAAATGACCGTCAAATAAACCTATTTTAAGGAGTTTTGGGGCTGGGGCGGTACTTGGACCCAACTTGTTTATGAAATTCGTACTCTACTCTTGAATACTTTTTATTTGAATCCCATATTGTCCCGATCGGTCCACTTTTATTTTTTGGTAGTACTTTTTGTGGTAAGGGGGAGGGTCCGTCCGCCCCCTCCCGATATCAAAAAATTATATAGCCTATATGTTTCCTTCCAGACCAATCTACACAATCTGTGAAAATTTCAAGATAATCGGTTCAGCCGTTTTTAAGTCTATACGGAACAAACAAACAAACCGACAAACAAACAAACTCAAATTGAATTTTATATATAAGATTTTCGTTTGTATCACACGACATGTACAACTCTGCATGTGCTAAATTTGACATGTCATAAGACAACTGCACGCCATGTGATAGAGCTTTAAGTATTGTTCAAATCGGTATATATAACCTGATATAACTCCTTTGTAAACCGATCCCCAGATTAGTCTTCTACGGCCCCAAAAATCTTAAATTTTTGGCTGAATTGGCAGAAATCTTGAACGCAAAGTACACATGTGCCCTTTAACTATGTTCGATTGTGTACATTTTTAGTATAAGGCATGGTACGACCCGGCAGAACTTGACACATTTTTACTTGTTTCTCTTAAACTTTACGTTTGAGCATCTAACAGCGGCTTCAAATAAAGAAAATCAACATATGGCAACTACGGTACTATAATAGTGTTACTGACTTACTGCTTGTTAAGGTTTTATTTTGCATAAAAATAAATAAACAACAACAATACCAAAATGACCTTTGCCTTGTGTGCCCATATGACAAGTAACACATTCAAAGAGAGTGACTAAAAAAGAGCATATAATAAAGAGCTGAATGGCCCCACAATTGCCCCCCACCCACCACACTCTCTTTAACCATGCGTTTGTTGTTTGTTTATCAAATAAATAACATGGTGAGATTATAAAACGGGCAAATGACACTTAAGTAGATTAGGAGAGTGAGTGGCAGAGAGAAAGTCAACGTATTGACATACTGGCCATACAACGCATTGCGTTTAGTTGTTTGGTGCTCTTAAAGTAGGTAAGATCGTTTAATATAAAATAAAATCAAAATTTTGCAAACTAAAGAAAGTTTATTTACAGGTTTCGTTATACTTCAACAAAATGTCTTTGGCATATTACTATGATTTTATGTCCCAGCCATCGAGGGCTTTGTATATAATACTAAAAATGAGTGGAGTACAATTTGAGGATTGTCCGGTGGCATTAAGAAATGGCAAGTATATGTTTGCAAAGCCACTCCGGGTGGTTTATACTCAAATATAGTGTTCATGTTTTGTTTAATCTTATCGTATTTTGCTATTCTGCAAGAACTTAATACATGCCTATTTAGTTTAGTAATACATTGAAATTTGTGTTTAATTTGGATTTAACTATTTTTTTTAGCAATTTATGTTAATTTATCTTGTGTTATTTTAGGTGAACATTTGACCGAAGAATTTAAAACCAATATAAATCGTTTCCAGAAAGTGCCATGTATAATCGATGATGGCTTTAAATTAGCAGAGAGTATAGCTGTATTGAGGTAAATATGAATATTGATCAAATTTTAAGATTTTGACTTATAACAGCTGTTATGTGTGCAAGGGGTCAAATTGTTGTAGGTGTTAAAAATCTATGCTGATTAACTTATATCCAAAAATACTTAACAATTAGTTATTGGTGAATTGGCATTGATGCTAAAAGTATCGAACAGTTATTGGGGACAAAGTTCAAACTCCATCATATTAGAATATCGTCTTCCTTGTAGACGGCAGGAGTGTATGCAAGTGTTTCTTAAAGTTGCCGTAAGTGCATATTGTAAGCTTTATGCTTCCCCCGAAGAAGCAAGGCAACAAATGTAGCCTGATTGATTTTCTGCTTTAGAGACTTCACATTCATAGACAAGTACGAACAGGGTTTTGCTTTGTGCATTCCCGTCATGCATATTCACATAGACGCAACAACAATTCATCTTCAGGTCTAAATAGTTGATGATATACATTTCTGTTTTTGTATTTTGCATATAGGTACAGAGTAAAAATATTTTATTTTTTTTACAGGTGCAATACGTAGATGTACACCCATATATAATAAATGTCATGATTAGATACCAAAAAGTCCTCGAGTATAAACTTTGAGCTCATGAGTATGCAAAAAAAAATCAGAGACTATAGAATATGCAATACACACCTATAACCATTTAAATTGCAAATATTTACTTCATTCACTTATCTGCTCAATTTCTTAATTGAAAACCAAGTGAACTATTTATTAAATTAATAAAATTGCAATAGAACCTCGCCATTGGGATAAAAATAGATATATAAGAGGCGAGTATTGCAAATTTTATGGTCAACACTTTTCTTGGGCTCAAAGCTAATATTGTTGATCGCAGGTTAGCATTCCCACATAACTAACTGAAAGCCAGACCCGAGAGCCTAAAACATATTTTTAGCAGCAGTTATCACCTCGACATTTTGCGTTTATCACAATCCCATGGCAGCCGGTTGTACGCACCGGATTGACCCGATGGAACCCTCATCGGCAAGGGCTGCCGCCTCAGTGTACGTGTTCGTCTTTTTTGTTATGGGAGAGGCACATCCCGGAGTGCCTTCTCCGCAAGCTTCTGGTCCATGGCGGGACTAGACGCCTTCTGCGCCTTCGCCATCGGACTAAGTGACCCCCCGACCTCTCCTGCACGGCAATATACGCAACGGCCACATCCCAGCCCAAAAATTTCCAGGCCAGTGCCGGGAAATGTATCATTTTTGTATCTGCGGCAAGATCGATGAGATTGTGGATTTCATTAGTCGGCAAGATATGTTGGTCGCAGCGATCCAGGAAACAAAGCTGACCAATACCTGCAGCTTGTACAGTTGTCAAGGATACAATGTACTACGTAAGATCGCTCAAGGAGTGAAGATGGGGGATTGGCCTTCGTGATACACCATTCCGTGATTGAACCAATGGAACCCTCATCGGCAAGGGCTGCCGCCTCAGTGTACGTGTTCGTCTATTATCGTCATGGGAGAGGCACATCCCGGAGTGCCTTCTCCGCACGCTTCTGGTTCGTGACGGGATTGAAAAAAACCCCGGGCCCTGGTTCTGTTCGGTTTGCCAGAACCGCCTCCATCATTGGTCGGTGTCGGTGAGGTGTAACCGGTGCATGGAGTGGGTACATTTCCGACTTTGCTCTGGCTTCAATTCACAACGGGAGCATAGTCATACTGTATATGTCGCAAGGTGCTGTGCGAACAAAGCCAGCAGTGGGTCACAAGCGTCGTCGGCGTCGCCTTCTGCGTCCTCGTTGGGGCATAGCTTTCGCAGAGCAGATTGAAGGCTTCACGTTTTTCACGGTGAATGAGGATGCCCCACTAGGATTACGATTACGGTGCAGCAGCTCGCCAGACATTTCCATTGCATCCGCTGATCTCCTGAGGGACCTATCCTGTCAAGCCGTCATCTCTTGGGGGTAAGAATACTTCCCCATAATTTTCACCATCGACGCAATCCCATGACAGCCGGTTGTATGTACCGGATTGACCCGATGGATTCCTTCATCGGCAAGGGCTGCCGCCTCAGTGTACCACACACCGCTACTACAACAACAACAACACCCTCGACCGACCACCCGACTTCATAGCGCCGGACGTTTATCAATCATAAGAAGGCCGATTGGGCTGGCTTCAGAGAGTATACCAATCGCCGCTTCAGTGAACTGCCACCCCCCTCGGATGTGCTAGTGGCTGAGAGGAAATTCCGAGACATCATTAACGCAGCAGCCGCTCGCTTTATACCAGCCGGTCGAATACCCCAAGTGCGGCGCAGGCAGTGGTACTCGCAGACGAGCGTGATGGGATTCGTGGTATGGACCCCACAAACCCCAGAATTAGCGCGAGGAATCTGAAACTAAACAGGGAAGTCAACGAACATAAGCGGAATTTGTGGCTGCAACACTTGGTGCAATGTAACTTAGGCACCGGTTTAGGCAAGCTATGGTCTACTGTTAAGTCACTCTCGAACCCCGGTAGACGGAATGACAGGACCTCAGTCACTTTTGGGCGAAATAACCGTGGCTGATCCGAAGAGATGCGCCAGGTTGTTCATCCGTCAATTTATTGTGCATCCCGTGAGTGAAAGGAGGAGAGCCATTCGCCGTATTTGTGGTCTCCGAGCCGATGAACAGCCATCACAATTTACCGTGGGCGAAGTTACGAATGTCGTCCGTGGCGCCAAATCATCTAAGGCGTTGGGCCCCGACGGAATCTCTACATTGATGTTAAAGAATCTGGATTCACTTGGAGTTGAGTACCTTACTATTGTCCTCAATCTGTCTTTGAACACTTTAATAGTTCCCGATGTCTAGAACAAAGCCACCTTTGCACTAAAATTACACCATACAAGACATTGATAGTTCCCGCGTTTTTATGTGATATGGATACTTTTGAGACCAAACGAGACAATGCTTGAAATGTTTTTGAGAAAGATACTTCGTAAAATGTATGGACCAATCTGCATTGATGTAGAATATCAGCGTCGTATGAACCACGAGCTGTATGACGACTTTAGCATAGTTAGACATAACAAAATACAACGATTGTGTTGTCTAGATCTTGTTGTCTGAATGCATAAAGAAGCTCTAACAAAGAAGTCCTTTTGAAAGTAAACATTGTGGTACACGTATAAGGGGAATACCAAAATTCCGCCCGGCACGGGATAGCTATGAGCACCACACAAGAGAATATGAGCGCCACACAAAATCCCAAATGTGGTCCTTGGAGAACGACCGCCTCCCATTGCATAGGAAAAAATTGGTCTCCCGCGGCAAACCATAATAGTTCTAGCTCAATTACGATCCGGCAGATGCAATTTCTACAGAGCAAGGATGGATGTAGACGTGCAGAATTGATACCGACGTGCAGAATTGATGCCGACGTGCAGAGTTCCTGGATCTGGATACTCAACAGAATCAAGCAGACGAAAGATAGAACAAAACACATGTGCTACAACAACAACCAAAATTCCAATACCATGGCAGCCGGTTGTACGTACCGGATTGACACATCGGACATTGATATGAGGAAATGAACAGGGGTTTTGAATAATTGATGTTTGTGAGAAATTTTAAGTGCATTATTTGCGGGCTCAAAAAACTTTAATTTCTGGTGTCAATATTGAAAAGAAAAGAAGAAACTAGTAAGAGCGTGCTAAGTTCAGCCGGGCTAAATCTTTCACACCCTCCATCATGGATCGCATTTGTAGAGTTCTTTGCGCGGTATCTCTTTCTAGGCAAACAAAGAATAATGAATAAGAACTGTTATGCTATTGGAGCTATATCAAGTTATAGATTTGGACCATAATTGAATCGGATGCTGAACATTGAAGAAGTCATTCTGTAATATTTCAGTCCATTCGGATAAGAATTGCTCCTTGTAGTAGGGGCTCAAGAAGCAAAAATCGGGAGATCGATTTATGTGGGAGGTGTATCAAGCTATAAATCGAATCAGACCATATTGTACATGATGTTGAAGGTCATGGGAGAAGCCGTTATACAAAATTTCTGCCAAATCGGATGAGAATTGCGCTCTCTAGAGGGACACGAAGTCGAGATCCCAGATCGGTTTATATGGCAGTTATACCAGGTTATGGACCGATTCGGACCATACAACATCTCAGGCAAAATTTCAGTCAAATCAAAACATGCTTTATCAAAACAATGCCCATTTATTGGGTTGCCCAAAAAGTAATTGCGGATTTTTTAAAAGAAAGTAAATGCATTTTTAATAAAACTTAGAATGAACTTTAATCAAATATACATTTTTTACACTTTTTTTCTAAAGCAAGCTAAAAGTAACAGCTGATAACTGACAGAAGAAAGAATGCAATTACAGAGTCACAAGCTATGAAAAAAATTTGTCAACGCCGACTATATGAAAAATCCGCAATTACTTTTTGGGCAACCCAATACAATCCTAACCGACCTAAACTAATAACAAGTAAAAAGGGATTTAGTTCTGCCGGGCCAAACTTTGGATACCCACCACCTCGGGTATATACGTAAATCAAATTTCGTCACAATCCGGTGAAAATTGGATAACTTAAACAACCAAATTCGGCACGGACATTGAGTGGTCTAGCATATATGTCAGTATTCAATTTTGTAGAACAAAATATTGGTCCCTGGCAGATATATCCAATTATAAACCGATTTGAACCAGGTCGGATATCGTGAGGCTGAGAAAAGCTCACTGTTTCCAATTTCAGCGAAATCGGGTAATAAATAAAGATTTTATGGGCTTCAGTTCACTTATCGGTAGATCGGTCTATATGGCAGCTATATCTAAATATAGTCTGATCTGAACCATATTTAGGTCGGATGTTGGAAGGTTTTAACCTACTCACTGTTTAAAATTTCAGGGAAATCGGGTAATAAATAAAACTTTTATGGGCTTCAGCCCCTTTATCGGGAGATCGGTCTGTATGCCAGCTATATCTAAATATGGACCGATCTAATCCATATTAAGAACAGATGTCGAGAGGCTTAAAATAATTCACTGTTGCAAATTTCAGCGAAATCGGTTCAAAAATAAAGCTTTTATGGTCTTCAGACCCTTTATCGGTAGATCGGTCTATATGGTAGCTATATCTAAATATAGTCCGATCTAAACCATATGAAGTCGGGTATCAGGAGGCTAAAAATAACTCACTGTTTCAAGTTTCAGCGAAATCGGTTTAAAAATAAAGCTTTTATGGTTTTCAGACCCTTTATCGGCAGATCGGTCTATATGATAGCTATATCTAAATATAGTCCGATCTAAACTATATTTAGGTCAGATGTCGGGAAGTTTAAAATAACCCACTGTGGCACATTTCAGCGAAATCGGGTAATAAATAAATCTATCATGGGCTTTAGATGCTTTATCGGTAGATCGGTCTATATGGCAGGTGTATCTAAATATAGTCTGATCTGATCCATTTTTGAGTCAGTTATCGGGAAGCCTTAAACTACTCACTGTTTTAAATTTTAAAAAATAAAGGTTTTATCGGCATTAGACCCTTTATCGGCAAATCGGTCTATATAGCAGCTATATCCAAACAAATTATTTTCAATTTATTAAATTTCTTTCATATTTCCTTTCAGATATTTAAGTGCCAAGGGTAAAATACCCGAATACCTATATCCCAAATATTTTGTGGAACAGGCTCGAGTTGATGAATTCCTAGAATGGCAACACATAACATTGCGCATCACATGTGCTTTATATTTCCGTACCATATGGCTGGAACCCTTGTTATCGGGGAAAAGGCCATCACCAGAAAAGGTGGAAACATTAAAGGCTCACATGGAATTGAATCTGGACATTGTGGAAAATGTATGGTTGGAGAGTACAGACTTTTTGTGCGGCAATCAAATGACAGTGGCAGATATTTTTGCGGCCTGTGAGATTGAGCAGACACGTAAGAAAAATTGAAAATGAAAAAAAAAAATAATGAATAATAAAATTCACTTCCCCTCGTTTAGGTATGGCCGATTATGATGTTCGCATTAAACATCCCAAAATCCGTGCATGGTTGAAACGTGTGCGTGCCGCTTGTAATCCCCACTATGATCATGCCCATCAGTATGTGTATAAAATCAGTGGCACCGCACCGAATTCAAAACTTTAAAGGAGTGGTATAAATGTTTGTTTGTTGTGATGATCCCTGAGCCAGTTGTAGGGATAATCCACTTAGGTATACCATTTTAAACGCTGGAAACATTTTTCCAAATGTTATTACATGTAGCTTATAAATGATTTGTTTTACGTTGTTGGTTGAATTCGTCTGATATGAGTGATTTTGTTCGGTTTTTGTTTAATTTAATTTTATTACTTCATAAGTAAATAAAAACAAAAGACACTAGACTGTATGTTGTCTGTGCACGACATTTTATGTTAAAATCTTAAATCTCTTTGTTTATAGATTAAGCTAATATGGTTGTTTTATAACTGCAAATTATTTTAAACAATTTACTGTTCTTAGGTTTTTATGGGCCTTGTTAAGGTGATGTTTTATTGTGATAAATACTGTCTGCATAACGCTGACACATGTACCCAAAATGCGTCTTTGTGTGGAATTCCACAGGCTAATAATGGATTCCGTCGGTGTTTTCAGAATATTACGCCTTGGGAAAGTTTGACGTGTGCAATTCTCTCCGATGGTACGATTCGAACAGCGTAAGCTGACACACTTGCACTTCTAGCCCCGTTTAAATCATGGGAGTTAGTCAATTAACTGTTTATGAAATTGTTTACTTTGTCTTTAAAGCCCTGCGTTGACTTGTGGATTTTTGCCTCCAATACTCGCTTGTCTTAACTTAACTTTTGTAGCGATTAAAATGGGATTTTGAGTAAAAGCAGAGGCAACAAACAACGAATGATTAATAAGTATTAAGGAGTGATCTTCGGTGATCAGATATTGTTGTTGTAGCCACATTTTCATGTGAAGGTATGCTTGTTCTGGTCCAAAGGCCCAATCACAGGAACATGGTGGCCATTGGTTATTTAAAGCAGCCTATAACTCGCCTTGTCATATCAGGCATCATAGGCACTCAATATTTGTGTAGGAGCCTGTGTCGCCCACTCTCTCCCCGAGAGTCTCCGCTCGATACCGCTGATTGTCCGCGACTGCCGTTGCAGCTACTCCGTATGGGGCATTCCACCATCGGCAACCTATGGACGTACCAGGTAGCTTGCAGCTAAGCTTCTCGTGACAGCAATGAACAACACACAAATTGAAGCTCAATGTTCCAGCCTGTGTGGTGCTCACAGCTATAGCGTAACGGTCTCGATGTTCAGATGGTAGCTGCAGATGAACTTTGTACATTTTCAGCTCTAGACCTCGCTGTCTGGGCAGAGTCCATCACAGAAATGTATATTTTCCAGAGACAGGGAAAAGTATAGGCGAATGAACCTTGTTTTCCTCTCCTTATAGTCGGCACCATAGGATCGGAGGTATGCAAATTTGCCCATGAACATTCCATTAAAGAACAGGAAACAAATTCTCACATATTAATGAGTGTTGTTCGATTCAAGTTTAATGAGTAGAGAAATTGTTTATAGCCGAATCCAAACGGCTTTCCACAGAGTGACAAATCTTTCGGGAGAAGTTTTAAGATGGCATAGTACCGCACAAATTTCGCCAGCATTAGGAGGGGATGACCACTGCTGAACACTTTTTTTTTGGATTTCTCGCCAGGATTCGAACGCTGGCGTTCAGCGTCATAGGCGGACATGCTAACCTCACTAGAAGTCCATAAAAAAGTCTTCCTTTAAGAAAATCATTTTACATACTTAAAGGTGCATCCCCAATCTATCAGACAGCGACCAGACAGATGCTCAGGCGTATGTGTGAAAATGGAAGCATCCACTTAGAGTAGGTATATAAACCGATCTCCCGTTTTGGCTTCTTGAACCCCTGGAAGCCGTAATTTTTGTTCGATTTGGCGGACATTTTGCATGCGTTGTTCTGTTATGAATTTCAACACTGTGCCAAGTACGGTCCAAGTCTGTCTATAACCTGATAAAGCTCCCATATAAACCGATCTGCCGATTTGACTTCTTGAGCCCTTACAAGCAGCAATTGTTGTTCGATTTGGCTGAAATTTTGTTCCGTTATGACTTCCAAAAACTGTGCCTAGTATGGTCCGAATCGGTCTATAACGTGATAAAGCTCCCATATAAACCGATCTCCTGATTTGACTTCTTGTGCCCTTTTAAGCCGCAATTTTCGTCCGAATTTGGTTGAAATTTTGCATGTAGTGTTCTGTTATGGCTTCCAACAACTCTGCCTAATCGGTCTATAACCTTATATAGCTCCCATCTAAAGCCGTCTCTCATCATGCTTGTTCGATTCCTAGAAGCTTAAATGTTTGGTATGTAGAATAAAATTATGCCCTTCAACTTAATTTATTTTGTATAAATTTTTTCATTTCGTTTGTAACATATCGGATATAGCTGCCATATAGACCGATCTGGCGATTTAGGGTCTTAAGTCCGATTTCGCTGAAATTTGAAACAGGAAGTTGTACTAGGGACCCCGATATTCAAACCGAATATGGGCCATATGGGACCATATTTACATATAGCTGCCATATAGACCGATAAACCGGTTTAGCGTCTAAAGCCCGTAACAGGCGCATTTATTATCAGATTTCGATGAAATTGGAAACAGTGAGTCGTTTTAAGTCTCCCGACGTCCGACTCAAATATGGTTCACATCCGACCATATTTAGATATAGCTGTCATATCTGATTGATTTAGGGTCTTATCTGCTGCTGATTTAGGGTTTTACGCCAGCAAAAGCCGCAATTATTACCCGATTTCGCTGAAATTTGAAATAGTGAGTTGATTAATATCCGACTTAAATATGGTTCAAATCGGTCTATATTCAGATATAGCTACCATATAGTGCGATTTGTCCATTAAGGATCTTGAGCCCATAAAAGCTGTATAGTAACCCGATTTCGCTGAAACTGGAAACTGTGAGTTGTTTTAAGCCTTCCGTCATCACACTTAAATATGGTCCAGATCTGACTATATATAGGTATAGCTGTCATATAGACCGATCTACCTATTGAGGATCTTAAGCCTATAAAAAAAAGCAATTATTATCCGATTTTGCTGCAAACTGAAATAGTGAGTTGATTAAAGCCTCCCGATATCTAATTCAAGTATGCTTCTCCAAATTAGCGCCATTTACTGGCTGTTTTCAATTGGCTCAACTAAATCCACAGCCAGTAGATGGCGCTAACTTAAATGTTAGTGCTATTACTCCCTTGTAGTGGCCTAACGCCTATTACATTGATCATCATGTGGTAGTTGTCTATAAATGACTATATAAATACCTATTAAATAGTCATCATTTAGTCTTTTTTTAAATCAAATCAAATTGCCATATAAAACGATTCGTAATCAACTCAGAGATACCTTTCATTTAAGTCTTGTATAGCTATGAACGAGTAAAATTTCCATTTGGGGGCCTTTTTGGGGTGGGGCGCTACTCAGGCTTAATTTTTTATGTCATATTCGTAATCAGCTTCCGAATACCTTTTATTTGAGTCCCATATTGATATTGTACGTCCAATATGTTTGTTTGGGGGAACTTTTGGGGTTGGAGTGGCCCCTGGGTTCAACTTTTAATACCATATTCGTATTCTACTCTTTAATACCTTTCATTTGATACCCATATTGTCCCGATCGATCAACCTTGATTTTGGGTGGAGTTTTTGGGGTAACGTGAGAGGGTCCGCCCCCTTCCAATATCAACAATTTATATAGCCTTTTCCTCCTTCCTGGCCATATTCGTAATCTACTCCTGAATACCTTTCATTCGAGTCCCATAGTGTCATTATCTTCCAATATGCCTATTTGAAGGGGTTTTTGGGGCCGGGGCAGCCCCCTATGTATTCTACTCCCGAATACCTTTCATTTGAGTCCCATATTGACCCGATCGGTCCACTTTTATTTTTGGGTGGTACTCTTGTGGTAAGGGGCAGGGTCCGCCCCCCTCCCGATATCAAAAAATTATATAGCCTATGTTTCCTTCCAGACCAACCTACACAATCTGTGAAAATTTCAATGTTATCGGTTCAGCCGTTTTTGAGTCTATAAGGAACAAACAAATTTACAAACCCACAAACAAACAAAACTTACAAACAAACACAAATATTAATTTTTATATATATTTTTTATATATTATATAGGTAGATATATGTATATTGTATTGTATATGAATCTCAAGTTAGAACAAAAACAACAAGTTTCAAGTCACAACATTTGTGGATTATGGGGTACGAAAGCGTCGGTTTTGTCCGGCCTTTATTTACTTGTTTTTGCAGCATTTCTTGTCTTCTTGCATCATTTTTTCCCATGTTTGATGTAGAGTAAATTGTTAAAAAAAAAGCCTATACATCAGCGTGACTTGCAGTTTGTTCCATAAATCCCTATGTTTCAAAATTTTGGGATAACTTTTTCTTCAATTTTTGCATTACCTGATAAGACGATAATTTCCCATTGATTTCTCTTTGAACTAGCGGTCATTTGTGTTTGCTTCTCATTCACATGGTAGTATTAGTATGTGTGTGCCCGCTTGTCGCCGTTTTAAAAGCATACACCATCATGAATTGAGATTTAGTTGGTGTGTGTTCTTTAACAAGGTAAGGTCGTTAGTATGAATAGAAGACGGGATTGTGAATTAAGAAAAAACCGAATCTTCTCCATTTTTAAATAATGAATAATAATTTATAGATTTTTGTGCAAAACTAGTGAACCAAACAAAATGTCTTTGGCCTATTACTATGATCTTCTGTCGCCACCTGCGAGGACTTTGCATATTATTTTAAAAATGAGTGGCGTACAATTTGAGGATTGTCCGGTGGCATTGTTAAAAGGCAAGTACCATAAGAAAAAAGTTCAAATGAAACAAAGAAGTAGGTATGTGTTCATATTGATTTTAAGCATTGTTAAGGGGCATTTTTTTGAGGTGTGGTCTGGTACTTTATAAGCAGTCACTTGATTTATGCTCTTTTTAGATTGATATGCCATAATGAATGATATTGACTGGCCTGTTGGCATTATGTCAATACGACCTCAAATGCTGCAAGAAGTGTTCAAAGATTGGATCTCTTGGCAGGAATTCATTCAAGGCACCCACGCTACTGCTTACCCGAATGCTTTTTATACCCACCACCATAGGATGGGGGTATACTAATCTAGTCATTCCGTTTGTAACACCTCGAAATATTGATCTGGGATCCCATGAAGTATATATATTCTGGATGGTCTCGAAATTATTATTCCAACTAGCCATGTCCGTCCGTATGTCTGTCGACATCACGATAGGGGTCGAACGCGTAAAATTAGCCGCTTTGAATTTTGCACATATACTTTATATTGATGTAGGTCGTTGGGGAATGAAAATGGGCCATATCGGTTCAGATTTGGATATAGCTCCCATATAAACCGATCTCCCGATTTGACTTCTTGAGCACATGGAAGCCACAAATTTTTGTCCGATTTGGCTGAAATTTTGCACATAGTGTTCCGTTATGACTTCTAACAACTGTGCCGAGTACGGTCCAAATCGGTGAAGAACCTGACGTAGCTACCATATAAACGGATCTAATAATCAATTCTTGAGCCCTTGGAAGCCTCAATTTTCATCCGATTTGGCTGAAATTTTGCACATGCTGTTCCAACATCTGTATCAAGTACAGTTCAAATCGGTCTATAACCTGATATAGCTCCCATATAAATCGATCTCCTGATTTGATTTCCTAAGCCCCTGGAAGCTGCAATTTTTGTCCGATTTGGTTGAAATTTTGTACATAGTGTTCTATTTTGACTTTCAACAACTGTGCCTTGTAGGGTTTAAATTTGTGTATAACCTGATATAGATCCCATATAAACCGATCTCCCGATTTGACTTCTGGACCCCCTGGAAGCCGCAATTTTCATCCAATTTGGTTGAAGTTTTGTTCATGGTGTTCTGTTATGTCTCCTAACAAATGTGCCAAGTACGGTCCAAATCGGTTATGAGCCTGATATAGCTCCCATATAGACCGATCTCCCGATTTGACTTCTTGAGCCCTTACAAACCGCGATTTTTATCCAATATGGCTGAAATTTTGCATATAGTGTTCTGTTAGGGCTCTCAACAACTTCGCTAAGTACGGTCAAATTCGGTCTATAACTAGATATAGCTCCCATATTATGGCAGAATCCATGGTGGTGGGTTCCCAAGATTCGACCCGGCCGAACTTAGCACGCTTTTACTTGTTTTCTTCTTAAAAGTTATACCTACGTCAAAGAAACACCCATTATTTACAAACAAATGTTCAAACAATTTTGTAACAAAACACACACATACATACATATGTACTTATTAGGCTTCTATGATTGAACCCATTGCCGTTATATTTGTTGTAGGGGATGAGATGCATTCAATTTTTAAATCAATTCTTTAAAAAATTTTAATGTACCCATTACCATGAGATGGTAAAATAGTCCCTGTCATTACCCAAAAAACAAAAAAAAATAAAATCTAATGTACGCTACCAAAAATGACATCATAGTCTTCTATGAGATAAGCTTTTTAAAAGTTTATTTGTTTCTGATCAATTTCAACGTTTCTCTCATCTTAAGAACATCTTCAAAAAAGAAAAAACAAGTAATTAATTGATTCATGCATAAGGTGGCCATCTACTCCGCTATTGGCGGGATTATCCCGCTTTTTTTTCAAATACCACATTTACATTGACATTTTTATAATCTGGATTAAACCAAATCCAAAAACAACTGTCCGTTTACATTGTGTTTTTGGGGATTTAAATGACATACACAAGCGTACTTGCGTATACATGAATGTGCATATAACACACACCCATACACAATTCTTGAAAACAGTTGCATATTTTAGTACTTTTATCGATTATTCAGCCATGCAATCGGGTTTATTTGGGATTAAAAAATAAATCTTGCAAAAAACCGGATTTAAGGCTCTCGTCAGCTGATTTTATAAAGGGAAAATAGATGATCGAGCAATTAAATACAGATTTAAACGGAGTTTTAGTTTTATATGGTAAAACTTACAAAAAACACAGTATTTAGCACTTAAATCTCGAAAAGGTCATAAATCCTGATTCAGTGGCCAATGTAAACGTACTTTTCACACAATTTGCTTAAAGGAGAACATAAGAATATAATTTAGGGTTGAAATGTCGATTTTCAAATAAGATATTAATGAAGAAAGTCTTTTTCAATCGGGAAAGTAGAAGGTGTTAGCGTATAAGCAAATCAATTTGAATCGTTAGTCGAAGAACTCATTACAACATTGAGGGAAAGAAGAAAACCACATTTTTGCCCAAATCTGTTTATAATAAACAAGTAAAAGCGTGCTAAGTTCGACCGGGCCGAATCTTGGGAACCCACCACCATGGATTCTGCTTAAAAGTTATACAAAATAAATTTAGTTGAAGGACATATTTTTATTTTACATACCAAACTTCTGTCAAACCAGCAAAAATTAAAGCTTCTAGGAACCGAACAAGGATGGTCGAGAGATGGGTTTACATGGGATATATCAGGTTATAGATTGATATGGACCGTACTTGGCACAGTTGTTGGAAGACGTAACAGAATACCGCATGCAAAATTTCAGCCAAATCGGACAAAAATTGAGGCTTGTAAGAACTCAAGAAGTCATAACGGAACACCACATTCAAAATATGAGCCAATTCGGACAAAAATTGCGGGTTATAAGAGCTCAAGAAGTCAAATCGGGAGATCGGTTTATATGCGAGCTATAACAGGTTATAGACCGATTTGGACCGTACATGGCACAAATGATGGCAGTCATAACGGAACACCACATTCAAAATATGAGCCAAATCGGACAAAATTGCGGGTTGTAAGAGATCAAGAAGACAAATCGGGAGATCGGTTTATAAGGGTTCTATATCAGGTTATAGACCGATGTGAACCGTAATTGGCCCAGTTGTAGGAAGTCATAACAAAACACTGCATGCAAATTTTCAGTCAAATCGGACAAAAATTGCGGTTGTAAGGGCTCAATAAGTCAAATCAGGAGATCGGTTTATATGGGAGCTATATCAGGTTATAGACCGATTTGGACCGCATTTCGCCCAGTTGTTGGAAGTCATAACAGAACACATGAAAAATTTCAGCCAAATCGGAAGCGGCTTGTATGGGCTGAAGAAGTCAAATCGGGAGATCGGTTTATATGGGTGCTATATTTAAACATGGAGTTAGAGTGATTTTGACAGGCGGATGGACAGACGGAAGGACGACGGACATCGCATTTGTCAGGTCCTTTGCCCGGTATTTGGCACGTATGTTAAAGGTGATAGGTGAAGCCATTGTACAGAATTTCAGCCAAATATCAGATAAGAATTGCGCCTCCAGATTCAAGAAGTATAATCGAGAGATCGGTTTATATGGGAGCCAAAACACTAAATGCAAAATTTCAGTTAAATCGTATAATAATTGCGCCCCCAGAGGCTCAAGAAAACTAGATCCGAGATCGGTTTATATAGCAGCTCCATCAGGTTATGAACCAATTTTACCACACTTATCCCAATCGTTGGAAGTCATAACAAAATACCTTATACAAAATGTCAGCCAAATCGGGTATGAATTGCCCCCTCTAGAGGCTCAAGGAGTCAAGGTCCAAGATCGGTTTATTTGGCAGCTTTGTCTAAACATGGACCGATATATCCCATTTGCAATCCAAAAAGACCCCATAAATTATATATATTCTTGATCGTCATGACATTTTAAGTCGATCTAGCCATGTCCGTTCGTCCGTCCATCTGTCTGTCGAAAGCACGCTAACTTTCGAAGGAGTAAAGCTAGACGCTTGAAATTAGTTAGGTCGGTTGGGATTGTAAATGGACCATATCGGTCCATGTTTTGATATAGCTGCCATATAAACCGGTCTTAGGTCTTGACTTCTAGAGGGCGCAATTCTTATCGATTTGGCTGAAATTTTGCAAGTGATGTTTTGGTATGACTTCCAACAATTTTGCTAGGTATGGTTCAAATTGGATCATAACCTGATATAGCTGTCATATAAACCGATCTCCTGAGCCTCTGAAGGGCGCAATTATTACTCGATTTGCCTGAAATTTTGCAGACGCTGTTTTTCTATGACTTCTAACAGCCATGACAAGTACTTTTCATATCGGCCAATAACTTCATATAGCTCATATATATTTGAAAAATTCATCCAAAAACTTGACAAGAGCAAACCATGGTGGAGGGTATATAAGATTCAGCCCGGCTGACCTTAGCACGCTTTTTCTTATTTTGGATTATTATGTAAAACGATGATTTATGTAATTTATTTTTCATATTAGGTGAACACATGACTGAGGATTACAAGACCAACATCAATCGTTTCCAAAAAGTACCCTGTATAATCGATGGTGGATTTAAACTAGCGGAGAGCATTGCTATATTAAGGTGGGTATGCATTTGTTGCTTACAAATATTTACAAGGTAACTAACACTGAGTGTTACCAAGTGTTCTATGGCATATCTGTCAAACTAGAAACGACAGCTGCATGATATTGATATGATATGAAAAAACCCCATGGAAGAATGCAAAAATCTTGAGAAACGGAAAAACAAGGTAAAGCCCTACAAGTTCCAAGTCGCACACGATCTTTCACCAAATCAAAAAAGTTAGACTAGACTCCGATGGAAGCACGCAGAAATATTAAAAAACGGAAATACAAGGTAAAGCCCTACAAGTTACAAGACGCACACGATCTTTCACCAAATCAAAAAAGGTAGACTAGTAAGAGCAACGTCAATCCTATGGACTTTTCTATGTGGGCCATTTTAGAGCGCCAGGTAAGACAAAAATAGGCCAATGTGCTGAAGAAACCCATTGTACGGCAATGGCCCAAAACACCGGCAGATTACATTAGTGCAGCTTTCAACTCGTTTTTTGACTGACAGAGGAATAGTCAAGGCAACAGATGATATTTATATTATTTCCATACCAAGAAAATGTGATAGGTTGAATTGGTAACACTGCGTGTAAGCCTCCCTGTAGCTCTTTTGTTTCTTCTATAATATGTATGTTAACTGAAAAAGTAGAATTGAAACAATTTTTAACTGCCAGAATAGTATTCTGAAAAGATCTTTTATAAAAATTAAATATTAGCAAATTTTCTATAGAATACCCTTGAATCCGATTAATTGAATACCTTTTAATTAAAAATGACGACTAATTGAAAGAAATTACTTGCAATATTAAATTTTAAGGACTTTTTAACACATTTCACTTCACTTAATTGAAAAACTCCGTGGATGCTTGTGCTGCACAACAAGAACAGTGCAGCATAATGAAACGGTGCGAGGAGCGACCGCAGATGATCAGTGCTGCCCGTTCGTTTGGCTGTTTATCAACCACTCACACACATGTAACAACAACCAACTGTGCGAAAAGCGACCACGGAGGTTTCGTGTTACTACCCTGCAAACATTTTCTATCGTGCGAGTCACTAAATCTGCTCTAAAGGAAGTTGAAAACAATCTCAGGCGATATCATATTTTACTCTAATTAGTGTCTTGGTACGGGAGAAAACGTGCCACTTGGCGATATATACCCATGAGTGACTAAATAGGGACTAAAAAGAGTTTAAAATTCGATTATCAACGTCATTAACAAAAATAAATTTTTATTTGCCTAATATTTTTTTTTACCTTTTCGAGTTAGGTTTTTTTTATTTCTCTTCCTAATTTATTTCTTTTCCAAATTAAGATTAATAATCGGAGATTTTATTCGCAATGATTTTCCCCGACTGGGATTTGAACTGCCAACCTTGCGATTGTGAGGCGTATGCTATCCCTCTGTGTTACCGGCCTTTCTTCATTACAGAAGCCTAAGTAAACATACATTCTTCTGAATCATGAATAGACTTACTAACGAGCAACGCTTGCAAATCATTGAATTTTATTACCAAAATCAGTGTTCCGTTCGAAATGTGTTCAAATTTTGACAAATTTTGTTCAGCGATGAGGCTCATTTCTGGTTGAATGGCTACGTAAATAAGCAAAATTGCCGCATTTGGAGTGAAGAGCAACCAGAAGCCGTTCAAGAACTGCCCATGCATCCCGAAAAATGCACTGTTTGGTGTGGTTTGTACGCTGGTGGAATCATTGGACCGTATTTTTTCAAAGATGCTGTTGGACGCAACGTTACGGTGAATGAACACATTTCGAACCGAACACTGATTTTGGTAATAAAATTCAATGATTTGCAAGCGTTGCTCGTTAGTAAGTCTATTCATGATGAAATGTCAAAGCATACTGAGCATCTTTCTCTTTGACACCATGTCTGAAATCCCACGTGATCTGTCAAATACTAATGCATGAAAATCCTAACCTCAAAAAAATCACCCTTTAGTATCCAAAACAACAACAAAGAATCTATTTTTAAATTTGTAGCAATAACAGTTGATTTTGAGAAACTAATTAGCGAAACATGAATGATAGAATTCCGACATTAATGTATTTTGTTGTTGTAAATTTTGAAATCTCTACAAACTATCATACAAAAGGACCTAAAAAGTGACTATTCTGGGAGGGAGTGAGAAAGTCACTTCCAAATGTTTGGAGGGTATTGCTTCCTTGTTAACTTACTCACTGACCTACACAAAAAAAATGAACGATTCACAGCAAGTGCTCTCCTTTTAGAGCTTTTGAACACAAAGCAAACCAGAAAGCTCAACTTAACGAAAACAACATAATGTGCGTTCATTCTCAGTGTTGTCAATATCCCCTAAACTAGGAAATATTCTCAGTAACAAGGCTCGATAAAAGTGGCTGCGTATACGAAAAATCAACTTATGGCAAAATGTATTAACGGCAAAATGTACCGGTGGCAAAAAGTATAAAGGCAAATGTATTGACATAACTTTATAATAACAAAGTAATCAATAATGCAAACTAAACAATAAAGCACCCATGGTTATGAATAAGTAGCGGTCCGGTACATGACCAAATTTGTTATACCACCATACGATGGGGGTATACTTATCTAGTAATTCCGTTTGTAACACCTCGAAATATTGATTAAGTACCCCATAAAGTATATATATTCTTGATCGTCTCGAAATTCTGATTCGAACTAGTTACGTCCGTCCGTCGTCCGTCTGTCGAAATCACCATAGCGGTCGAACGCGTAGAGCTAGCCGCTTGAAATTTTGCACAGATACTTTATATTGATGTAGATCGTTGAGGATTGCAAATGAACCATATCGGTTCAGATTTAGATATAACTTCCATATAAACCTATCTCCCGAATTGACTTCTTGAGCCCCTGAATTTTTCATGTGATGTTCCGTTATGACTTCCAACAACTGTGCCAAGTGCGGTTCCAATCGTTCAAGAACCTGATTTAGCTCCCACATAAACCGATCTCCCTATTTGACTACTTGAGCCCATGGAAGCCACAATTTTTGTCCGAATTGGCTGAAATTTTGTTATGACTTCCAACAACTGTGTCAATTACAGTCCAAATCGGTCGAGAACCTGATATACCCCCCTATAAACCGATATCCCGATTTGACTTCTTGAGCCCCTGGAAGCCACAATTTTTATTCTATTTGGCTGAAATTTTGCACATAGCGTTCTGTTATGACTCTCAACAACGGAGTCAAGTACGGTCCGAATCAGTCTGTAACCTGATATAGCTTCCATATAAACCGATATCCCGATTTGACTTCCTGAGCCCCTCGAAGCCGCAATTTTTGTCCGATTTGGCTGAAATTTTGCACATAGTGTTCAGTTACGACTTCCAAAAACTGCCAAATTGGTCAAGAACATGATATAGCTCCCATATAAACCAATCTCCAGACTTGATTTCTTGAGCTCTTCGTCAGATATTCAACAACAAAAATTTTTTTAAATGTTATCAGTGGTATGTCGAAGACACTAAATACCTGAAGTTCAGGATTGCAAGAAATCTTAAGTCAGAGTATAAACTCTCCAAACGCCGATACATTTGTTGTGTTTTAATTTTTTCAGTGTAATGTTATTTATTATTTTTCAGATATTTAAGTGCCCAGGGAAAAATACCCGAACATCTCTATTCCAAAAACCTTGTTGAACAGGCCCGTATTGATGAATGTCTAGAATGGCAACAAACAACATTGGCCAGCACATGTGCTCTCTATTTCCGTGCTAAATGGTTGGAGCCTACATTATCAGGGGGCAAAACGCAACCATCACCAGAGAAATTGGAAACTTTAAAAACAAGGATGGAAACTAATTTGGACTTGGTCGAAAAATTATGGTTAGAAAGTTCAGATTTTTTGTGTGGCAACCAAATGACTGTGGCAGATATTTTTGCTGCTTGTGTACTCGAACAGACACGTAAGTCCAGGGCAATGCAAGTTTAATTCAAAAATATATAGTGCTTCGTTTTATGTCCATGTCTTTAGGTATAGCAGAATACGATGTTCGTGCCCAATATCCCAAAATTCGTGCATGGTTGAAGCGGGTACGCGAAGCTTGTAACCCACATTTTGATTATGCCCATCAAACTGTGTACAAAATCGGTGGATCGGAGCCAAACTGAATTGAATTTTAGAAAGGTGCAAAATCAGTGTTTGCTTTGTAAATAAGCCAATATAATTTTATAAATGAAAATTTTAATGAAAAACTTTTTTTAAATCAAATTTTTTAATTGATTTTTTCGAAAACTTTGATTGATATTATCATTGGACCATTGGATCAATAAATTTCGTGATTGAAATCGATTTTTATTTTTTTTTGTGTACACAGAAAAAAAATATCCCGAAAATCTAAGTTAGGAATGAACCGCCCATCCCTACGCAAGCACGGATCTACCTACGCCGGAGCTTGTGGGACCCCCCCGTCGGAACCATCCTGTTTCCTCAACAAAGCCTCAGGAGAGATACCAGAGGTACGTTTTGTTCACCCAGATAACAGAAGAAACGGCTCCCCAGAAAGGAGAGCCTACGTCTCTGCAGACGCGGGCAGGAACACATCAAGTGCTCAATAGTCTCCTCCTCATCCTAATCGAGGCAACTCCTGCAGAATCATTGTATCCCCCTGCGGCCTATTGCACAGTTTCCGGTTATAACCCCTGTCAAAGTACTTATCGATCGTTTATCGAACGCCAGCAAATCCCTCGTCCTCCTCCGGTCGATGACGGGCCATAGCGCCTACGCAGTCCGGCAACCATCTACCGAGTCCCAACTCGCCACCGACGCCGCCCTGGCCTTCACATCTACTGTGTTTAAATGCGACAAATGGCACGTAGGCATAAGCCTCTGCCTGAAAGACACTCGTCCGGCAGTCTCAGAGACATACTGATATTGGTTTCATCAGAGTAGACCCCTAATCCACTCCCTGAAACCATCTTGGAGCCATTTGTGTAGATCAAGGTCTTATCGTCCTGGAATCCCCTCATGCCCAGGAACCCATGTCAGCGTCACATCGTGGGCCGGGAGCCTATCCAGGGATTCCAAACAAGGTCTTGAGCGCCGCCATACTGTCCACATAAATTCTGAGTTTCGAGGGCGGTAGCCCTTTACCAGAATTACTCTTGCGCCCACTGCAATGGCACAGACCTCTGCCTGAAGGACCATACACTCGTTCGGCAGTCTCAGAGACATACTGATATTGGATGCATCAGAGTGGACCCCCAATCCAGTCCCTGAATCCATCTTGGAGCCATATGTGTAGATCGAGGTCTTATCGTCCTCTTATGTACACCATCGGCCCACCATTCGTCCCTCTCAGGAAAACGAATCGCGAATGCCCTCCGATTTGGAGAAAATACATATAAGTACAAGTCATTGTTCAATATCTAAAAACAAAAACCGATCTGAATCATATACGGCACGGATATCGAAAAGCCTAACATAAGTCACTGTGTGAAATTTCAGTGAAATCGCTATACCGGTCTATATGGCAGGTATATCCAAATCTAGACCGATTTGGGTCAAGTTGCAGAAAAATGTTGAAGGGCCTATCACAGCACACTGTCCCAAATTTCAGGGAAATCGCATTATAAATGCGATTTTTATGGCCCCAAAACCTTAAATCGAGAAATCGGTCTATATGGCAGCTATATCCAAATCTGGACCGATCTGAGCCAGATTGAAGAAGAATATCGATGGGCCTAACACAACTCACTGTCCCAAATTTCGGCGACATCGGACAATAAATGCGCCTTTTATGGGCCCAAAAACTTAAATCGAGAGATCGGTCTATATGGCAGCTATATCAAAATCTAGACCGATTTAGGCCATATTGCAGAGGTATATCGAGGGACTTAACTTAAGTCACTGTCCCAAATTTCGGCGACATCGGACAATAAATGCGCCTTTTATGGGCCAAAAACCTTAAATGGAGAGATCGGTCTATATGACAGCTATATCCAAATCTGAACCTATCTGAGCCAAATTGACGAAGGATATCGATGGGCCTAACACAACTCACTGTCCCAAATTTCGGCGACATCGGACAATAAATGCGCCTTTTACGGGCCCAAAACCTTAAATCGGCGGATAGGTCTATATGGCAGCTATATTCAAATCTGGAACGATCTTGTCATATTGCAGAAGTATGTCGAGGGACTTAACTTAACTCACTGTCCCAAATTTTGGCAACATCGGACAATAAATTCGCCTTTTATGGCCCCAAAACCTTAAATCGAGACATCGGTCTATATGTCAGCTATATACAAATCTGGACCCATCTAGGCCATATTTCAGAAGTATGTCGAGGGACTTAACTTAACTCACTGTCCCAAATTTCGGCAACATCGGACAATAAATGCGCCTTTTATGGGCCCAAAACCTTAAATAGAGTGATCGGTCTATATGACAGCTATATCCAAATCTGGACCCATCTAGGCCATATTGCAGAAGTATGTCGAGGGACTTAACTTAACTCACTGTCCCAAATTTCTGCGAAATTGGATTATAAATGCACTTTTTATGGCTCCAAAACCTTAAATCAAGGGATCGGTCTATATGTCAGCTATATTTAAATCTGGACCCATCTAGGCCATATTGTAGAAGTATGTCGAGGGACTTAACTTAACTCACTGTCCCAAATTTCGGCGCCATCGGACAATAAATGCGCCTTTTATGGGTCCAAAACCTTAAATCGAGAGATCGGTCTAATTGCCGAGACCGATCTGTGCCAAATTGCTGAAAGATGTTGAGGGTCCAAACCCAACTCACTGTCCCAAATTTCATCAATATCGGATAATATATGTGGCTTTTATTGGCCTAAGACCCTAAATCGGCGGATGGATCTATATGGCAGCTATATCCAAATCTGGACCGATCTGAGCCAAATTGAAGAAGGATGTCGAAGGGCCTAACACAACTTACTGTTCCAAATTTCATCAATATCGAATAATATATGTGTCTTTTATTGGCCTAAGACCCTAAATCGGCAGATGGGTCTATATGGCAGCTATATCCAAATCTGGACCGATCTGTGACAAATTGAAGAAGAATGTCGAAGGGCCTAACACAACTTAATGTCCCAAATTTCATCAGTGTCGGATAATATATGTGACTTTTATTGGCCTAAGACCCTAAATCGGCGGATCGGTCTTTATGGGGGCTATATCAAGATATAGTCCGATATAACCCATCTTCGAACTTAACCTGCTTATGGACAAAAAAAGGGAATATGTGCACAGTTTCAGCTCAATATCTCTATTTTTGAAGACTGTAGCGTGATTTCAACAACAGGCGTACAGACGGGCGGACATGTCTAGATCGTCTTAGATTTTTACACTGATCAAGAATATATATACTTTATAGGGTCAGAAATGGATATTTCGATGTGTTGCAAACGGAATGACAAAATGAATACACCCCCATCCTTCGGTGGTGTGTATAAAAAAGTTTGGTGTGAGAACTCCAAAACATTTTTAAGTTGTGCATTACTGATCTAATATCGTCTGGGAGGTGAGTAATTTCAAGTTATAGTAACTTGGAATTTATCACCTCTCATACAATGAACCTGGAACTATTTTACAGTGAGATCAATTGACAATTACGTCATGTCCAATTTCATTAACCTTCAATGCTGATAGTGATTCTAAGTTGATCGGTTATCGATCTATCGCTCTCCCTACTGGGTCTTACAAGCAAATGCAGTTCGAATACATTGTACAATAGTAGTGGTGTATTGTATAACTACTATGAGGAGAGTCAGAGAAAAAGAGAGTAAGAGAAGAAGAGAGTTGTTAAGGCTAATGTTAACTATTAGAAGCCACACGCCTTGCATTAAAGTTTATTTGGTTTGAGGTCTTAAAAAAGGTAAGTTCGCTAAATGCAAAAGACGGTTTGTTAAAACTTATCCACAAAAGATTTTGATGCTAATTAAACATAAACAAATAAGCTTTCCCCTTAAATAAATAATGACAAATTATTTACAGATTTTTGTGCAAAAATTCTTAAACAAACAAAATGTCGTTGGCCTATTACTATGATCTGATGTCTCAGCCGTCGAGGGCTTTGTATATTATTTTAAAAATGAGTGGAGTACAATTTGAGGATTGTCCGGTGGCACTAAGAAAGGGTAAGTATTTCATTAAAAAAAAACAATAATGGAAAAGTTACAGATTAGTCAATTAGAATTTCGAAAAAATGAACACATATACACAGACATATTTAAAATAAACATGGAGTTGATATCAATCCTATTTCCTTTAATAAAAATCACATACATGTGTATCGAATTGAAATCAATTTTTTTTTTGAAGAATGATCTAATCTTTTAATCTTTTCCATCCACTCTTAACTCTTGACCTTTGGAACGAATAACCCAAATATATTGCAACTAAATAAACAACATTTTACTTGTTTTAAATGAAATGCAGTCGAATTTGAAATAAAATATTTAGAAGTTATGTCAACTATCCCAATATGTCTGTTATCTCGTAAACTATTATCCGTCGATAGAAAGAAATAGAGAATTGAATAATATTGGGTTGCCCAAAAAGTAATTGCGGATTTTTTAAAAGAAGGTAAATGCATTTTTAATAAAACTTAGAATGAACTTTAATCAAATATACTTTTTTACACTTTTTTTCAAAAGCAAGCTAAAAGAAACAGCTGATAACTGACAGAAGAAAGAATGCAATTACAGAGTCACAAGCTGTGAAAAAATTTGTCAACGCCGACTATATGAAAAATCCGCAATTAATTTTTGGGCAACCCAATACAAATTCGTTTGATGTGAAACATTTTTATACCCACTACCTTAGGATAGGGGGTATATTCATTTAGTCATTCCGTTTGTAACACATCGAAATGTCAATTTCCGACCCTACAAATGTATATATTTAGGATCGTCGTAAAATTCTAAGACGATTCAACGATGTCAGTCTATATGTCCGTCTATCCGTCTGTCCGTCTATCCGTCCGTCCGTCCGTCCGTCCGTCTGTTGTTATCACTCTATAGCCTTCAAAAATTGAGATATTGAGCTAAAATTTGGCACAGATACGTCTTTTTGATGCACGCTGGTTAAGTTCTTGAACGGGCCAAATCGGACCATATTTGGATATAGCTGCTATATAGACCGATTTTCCGATAAAGGGTCTAATGCCCTTAAAAACTAAATTTTTCATACGATTTTGCAGAAAATTTAAAAAATGAGTAGTTTTAGGCCTCCCAACAAAGGAGCCAAGTATGGTTTAGATCGGACTATATTTTGATATAAGCCCATAAAAGCTTTATTTTACATCCGATTTTGCTGAAATTTGAAACCGTGAGTAGTTTAAGGCTTCCCGACATCTGACCCAAATATGGTTTAGATCGGACTATATTTGGATATAGCTGCCATATAGACCGATCTGCCGATAAGGGAACTGAAGCCCATAAAAGCTTTATTTTTCATCCGATTTTGCTGAAATTTGAAACAGTGGGTTATTTTTAGCCTCCTAATACCTGACCAAAATATGGTTTAGATCGGACTATATTTGGATATAGCTGCCACATTGACCGATCTCCCCATAAAGGGTCTGAAGCCCATAAAAGCTTTATTTATTACCCGATTTCGCTGAAATTTAAAACAGTGGGTTATTTTAAGCCTCCCGTCATCTGACGTTAATATGGTTCAGATCGGACTATATTTAGATATAGCTGTCATATAGACCAATCTGCCGATAAAGGGTCTAATGCCCATAAATGCTTTATTTTTCATTCGATTTTGCTGAAATTTGAAACAGTGGGTTATTTTAAGCCTCCTAATACCTGACCTGAATATGGTTCAAATCGGACTATATTTGGATATAGCTGTCATATAGACTGATCTCCCGATAAAGGGTCTGAAGCCCATAAAAGCTTTATTTATTACGCGATTTCGCTGAAATTTGAAACAGGGAGTAGTTTAAGGCCTCCCAATATTCGACCTAAATACGGTTCAGATCGGACTATATTTGGATATAGCTGCCATATAGACCGATCTGCCGATAAGGGGTCTGAAGCCCATAAAAGCTTTATTTTTCATCCGATTTTGCTGAAATTTGAAACAGTGAGTAGTTTTAGGCCTCCCGACAACTGACCCAAATATGGTTCAGATCGGACTATATTTAGATATAGCTATCATATAAACCGACCTCCCGATAAGGAGTCCGATGCCAAAAAAAGCTTCAGTTTTCATCCGATTTTGCTGAAATTTCAAACAGTGGGTTACTTTAAGCCTCCTAATATCTGACCTAAATATGGTTCAGATCAGACTATATTTGGATATAGCCGCAATAGAGACCGATCTGCCGATAAAGGGTCTAAAGCTCATAAAAGCTTTATATTTTATCCAATTTCGCTGAAATTTGAAATAGTGAGTAGTTTTAGGCCTCTTAACATCTGACCCAAATATCTTCCAGATCGGACTATACTTAGATATAGTTGTCATATAGACCGATCTCCCGATAAAGGGTCTGAAGACCATAAATGCTTTATTTATTACCCGATTTCGCTGAAATTTAAAACAGTGGCTTATTTTAAGCCTCCCGATATCCCACCTTAATATGGTTCAGATCGGACTATATTTATATATAGCTGCCATATAGACCGATCTGCCGATAAGGGGTCTGAAGCCCATAAAAGCTTTATTTATTACCCGATTTCGCTGAAATTTAAAACAGAGGGTTATTTTGAGCCTCCCGACATATGACCTATATGTGGTTCGATCGGACAATATTTAGATATAGCTGCCATATAGACCGTTTTCCCGACAAGGGGTCTGAAGCCCATAAAAGCTTTATTTATTACCCGATTTCGCTGAAATTTGAAACAGTGAGTAGGTTAAGACCTCCCAACATCCGACCTAAAGATGGTTCTGATCGGACAATATTTAGATATAGCTGCCATATAGCCCGATCTGCCGATAAGGGGACTGAAGCCCATAAAAACTTTATTTATTACCCGATTTCGCTGAAATTTGAAACAGTGAGTTTTTTTGAGCCTCACGATATCCGACCTTTATATGATTCAGATCGGTTTATAATGGGATATATCTGCCAAAAAGACCAATATTTGGTTTTACAAATAATAATGACATATATTGGGTTGGTGGTTTTTAAAAGAAAGTAAATGCATTTTTAATAAAACTTAGAATGAACTTTAATCAAATATACTTTTTTTACACTTTTTTTCTAAAGCAAGCTAAAAGTAACAGCTGATAACTGACAGAAGAAAGAATGCAATTACAGAGTTACAAGCTGTGAAAAAAATTTGTCAACGCCGACTATATGAAAAATCCGCAATTACTTTTTGGGCAACCCAATATTAGACCACTCAATGTCCGTGCCGAATTTGGTGGGTATCCAAAGTTCGGCCCGGCCGACAAAACGCCTTTTTACTTGTTTTTGGTTTATTTATTTTAATCTTATCTGGTATTCACTGCAACTTTCGATGATTCTATTTATTATTTGGCTTATTATTTAACACAATCACATACATATATATATGTATGGTTTGGGTTTGTCTCATTTTTAGTGTGTTGGTATAAACGTTGATTTCTGGATTTTTTTATTTGTATTAGGTGCTCATTTGACCGAGGATTTCAAAACCAACATTAATCGCTTCCAAAAAGTTCCCTGTATAAACGATGGCGGATTTAAACTGGCCGAGAGTATTGCTATATTAAGGTGGGTAAGAATTTATTATCAAGTGGTAGTCTTCATTGAAACTCACTAAGCTGTTTTTGGGAACATTTTTCATTTCTCCCAGTTATGTATAAAATTTTTTAAAAATTTTTCTACACAAATATTTAAAAATTTTGCTTTTAACCCTTTCATTTATTTATAATTGTTTAGATATCTAAGTGCCAAGGGTAAAATACCCGAACATCTTTATCCCAAAAATGTTGTGGAACAGGCCCGCGTCGATGAATTCTTGGAGTGGCAACATATAACATTGCGCATCACCTGTGCCCTTTATTTCCGTGCAAAATGGCTGGACCCCATGCTGACGGGCAAAAAGGCATCAGAAGATAAATTGGCATCACTGAAAACTCACATGGAAACCAATTTGGCCATCGTGGAAAATTTGTGGTTAGAGAGTACAGATTTTCTGTGTGGCAATCAAATGACGGTGGCCGATATTTTTGCTGCTTGTGAAATTGAGCAGCCACGTTAGTACAACACGAACTAAAATCAAAAAAACAATTTACTAAAATGTTTTTATTGTTTGCTGTCTTTAGGTATGGCAGATTACGATGTACGTGCTCATTATCCTAAAATCCGTGCTTGGTTGCAGCGTGTACGTGAAGCTTGTGGTCCACATTATGATTATGCCCATCAATTTGTATATAAAATCTGTGGATCGGAGCCAACTAACTAAAAAGTGAAGAAAAGGAGATAGATGCTTACTTTTTCGTTTACTATTTCATATGCTTCGTAAGGGGCTATGTACATGTATTCTCTACAGTGAAGTAGTAAAAATAGTCCAACGACGTTTTATATATCTCTTAAAATGTTTTATAATTTGTTAATACATACTTTATTAACTAAAATAAAGGAAGTTTGCCCATTTGGCCGAAAACTAACCGCTTTCTTATAGGTTTCTTCTGGTGGACCCTGGTCTATGGCAATAAAATAATCCTAGAAAAATTTTAAACGAGAAAAGAAAAGGAAGTAGGCAGCACCAAATTTCAATATTGTGATATTTACAAGGTCATATGGTTGGCTCTAGCCCAAACAACGAGAACCCAAATTGATCCATCGATGTAGGGATGGAACATTGATTCGGATCCTTAACTTCCCAGCTAACAATATGATCCGACTTTGTCAGACATCCGACATGTCTGCACATAGTCGGACGAAACATATGACAATTCTTACTAAATACGGAAAGAAATCGGTTCGACAAGTCTGAGGTGATTTTTTTTTAGCTACGATGTATTGGGTTGCCCGAAAAGTAATTGCGGATTTTTCGTATAGTCGGCGTTGACAAATTTTTACACAGCTTGTGACTCTGTAATTGCATTCATTCTTCTGTCGGTTATCAGCTGTTACTTTAAGCTTGCTTTCGAAAAAAGTGAAAAAAAAGTATATTTGATTAAAGTTCATTCTAAGTTTTATTAAAAATGCATTTACTTTCTTTTAAAAAATCCGCAATTACTTTTTGGGCAACCCAATAGGTAAGACATCGGATCCGATATCGGATGATTCATCCGGAAAATGTTGTTAGCTGGGTTGTTGCGGCAAAGGTTTCTTGGATTAGGAGGATATACCCTGCTGGTACAATCGCTTCCGGGGTTCGGTGCTTAATCTGGGGACAGTTCTTTTGCTTTGGAGACCGATTCGAATGCGTTCGCATAAAAGTAAATTGTAAGGTAGCTCTTGTGCAGTGGTGGTCAAAATTAAAATTTTCTTTACCCTAGATTTCATACTCATTTCACACGTACGCTTATGCTCTTTGTTTCAGTCGTTGTTCAGAGAGAAACGAATGGACATGCGCAAGGGTGTATGCATGACATAATTACCAGGTAGTGTAGCGTAAACAGGTGAGTAAAATTGTTTCTCGCGAACTGCACTATCTGTCAACGAGTTTTGGTTGTGTGTGTGTGTATTATAGTTGAAAACGAAAAGGCGCGAAACATCAGAGTTGCGCTTATCACCGATTTTGACAGAAAGTGCATTCAATATTTTGTTGTTGGGCAACTGCCACTACCTGTAATTGAATATATCTTGGGTGTACGTATCGATTTTGTTTTTTAGTTTAAAAAACAATTTTTTTCGTAAATAGCGCTAGGCAATGAAGGAAATAATAATAATTTTATTTAATATTATATTTTCTTTTAGAAACATCAATCTTTTTTTCGAATAAATGAATTTTCATTCAAAGAGAGAAATGTTAAAAAAATTGTAATTCTCGCAGGCAGTCTTATTTCATTTTAGCCACCACTGCAGCGATGTCCAGCCCCTTACGGGAACGTTGATGGTAAATCACACATTCTTATTCTCTTTGTTTCAGACGTTGTTGAGACTGCAACGATGGAACATGCGCAGGGGTATAGGAATCGTTTTTATACCCTCCACCATAGGATGGTGGAGATCGAAATATGCGTCTGAGACCCCATAAAGTATTTATTTTCTAGCCATGTCCGTCCGTCTTGGTATCACTTCCAACAACTGCGCTAAGTATGCTTCAAATCGGTCCATGTTTTGATATAGCTGCCACATAAACCGATCTTGGGTCTTGACTTCCTGAGCCTCTAGAGGGCGCAATTCTCATCTGATTCAACTGAAATTCAACTGAGCCTCTAGAGGGCGCAATTCTCGTCTGATTCGACTGAAATTTTGCACTTATTGTTTTGGTATCACTTGCAACAAATGTGTTAAGTGTGATTCAAATCGGTTCATAATCTGGTATATCTGTCATATAAATCGATCTTGGATCTTGACTTCTTGAGCCAATAGAGCGAGAAATTCTCATCCGATTTGGCTGAAATTTTGCATGAGGCGTTTTGTTAAGACTTCCAGTAACTGTGATAAGTATGGGGCAAATCGGTACATAACCTGATAGAGCCTCTAGAGGGCGCCTTTCTCATCCGATTTGCAGAAATTTTGTACAATGGCTTCTCTCATGATCTTCAACATACGTGTCTAATATGGTTTGAATCGATCTATAGCTTGATGCAGCTCCCATATAAACCGATCTCCCGAATTGCCCCTACAAGGCGCAATTCTTATCCGAATGAACTGAAATATTACACAATGACTTCTACAATGTTCAGCAATCATTTATGGCCCGAATCGAACAATAACTTGATATGGCTCCAATAGCATAACAGTTCTTATTCAATATTCTTTGTATGTCTAAAAAGAGATACGGCGCAAAGAACTCAATAAACGCGATTCATGGTGGAGGGTATATAAGATTCAGCCCTGACGAACTTAGCACGATCTTATTTGTTTATACCCACCACCGTAGGATAGGGGATATATTCATTTAGTCATTCCGTTTGCAACACATCGAAATATCAATTTCCGACCCTACAAAGTATATATATTTGGGATCGTCGTAAAATTCTAAGACGATTTAACGATGTCCTTCACTCTAGAGCCTTCAAAAATTGAGATATTGAGTTGAAATTTGGCACAGATACGTCTTTTTGATGCACGCTGGTTTAGTTCTGAACGGGCCAAATCGGACGATATTTGGATATAGCTGCTATATAGACCGATTTTCCGATAAAGGGTCTAATGATATAGCTACCATATAGACCGAGCTGTCGATAAAGGGTCTGAAGATCATAAAAGCATTATTTATTACCCGATTTCACTGAAATTTGCGATAGTGGGTTAATTTAAGCTTCCCAACATCCGACCCAATTATGGTTCAGATCGGACTATATTTAGATAAAGCTGCCATATACAATAGACCGATCTCCCAAGAAAGAGTCTGAAACCCATAAAAGCTTTATTTTTTATCTGATTTCCCTGAAATTTGGAATAGTGGGAAGCCTTCCAACATCCGACCCAAATATGGTACAGATCGGACTATATTTGGATATTGCTGGCATATAGACCGATTTCCCGATTAAGGGTCTGAAGCCCATAAAAGCTTTATTTATTATCCGATTTCGCTGAAATTTGCACCAGTGGGTTATTTTAAGCCTCCCGACACCTGACCTAAATATGGTACAGATCGGACTATATTAAGATATAGCTGTCATATAGACCGATCTCCCGATAAAGGGTCTGAAGGCCATAAAAGCTTTATTTTTTATCCGATTTCACTGAAATTTGGAATAGTGCGCAGTTTTAAGCCTCCCAACATCCGGCCCATATGTGGTACAGATCGGACTATATTTAGATATAGCTGTCATATAGATCGATCTGCCGTTTAAGGGTCTGAAACCCATAAAAGCTTTATTTTCTAACCGATTTCGCTAAAATTTGAAACAGTGAGTTATTTTTAGCCCCCTGACACCCGACCTAAATATGGTTCAGAACGGACAATATTTAGAAATGGCCGCCATATAGACCGATCTGCCGATAAGGGGTCTGAAGCCAATAAAAGCTTTATTTATTATCCGGTTTCGCTGAAATTTGCACCAGTGGGTTATTTGAAGCCTCCCGACACCTGACCTAAATATGGTACAGATCGGACTATATTAAGATATAGCTGCCATATAGACCGATCTGCCGATAAAGGGTCTGAAGGCCATAAAAGCTTTATTTTTTAACCGATTTCACTGAAATTTGGAATAGTGCGCAGTTTTAAGCCTCCCAACATCCGACCCATATGTGGTACAGATCGGACTATATTTAGATATAGCTGTCATATAGACCGATCTGCCGTTTAAGGGTCTGAAACCCATAAAAGCTTTATTTTCTAACCGATTTCGCTAAAATTTGAAACAGTGAGTTATTTTTAGCCCCCTGACACCCGACCTAAATATGGTTAAGAACGGACAATATTTAGAAATGGCCGCCATATAGACCGATCTGCCGATAAGGGGTCTGAAGCCAATAAAAGCTTTATATTTTATCCAATTTTGCTGAGATTTGAAACAGTGAGTAGTTTTAAGCCTCCCAACATCCGACCCAAATATGGTTTAGATCGGACTATATTTAGATATAGCTGCCATATAGACCGATCTGTGGATAAAGGTTCTGAAGGCCATAAAAGCTTTATTTATTACCCGATTTTGCTGAAATTTGGAAAAGTGTGCAGTTTTAAGCTTCCCAACATCCGACCCAAATATGGTACAGATCGGATTATATTTAGATATAGCTGTCATATAGACCGATCTGCCGATAAGGGGTCTGAAGCCCATAAAAGCTTTATTTATTACCCGATTTCACTGAAATTTGGAACAGTGTGCAGTTTTAATCTTCTCAACATCCGACCCAAATATGGTACAGATCGGACTATATTTATATATAGCTGTCATATAGACCGATCTGCCGATAGGGGGTCTGAAGCCCATAAAAGCTTTATTTTTTAACCGATTTCGCTAAAATTTTAAACAGTGAGTTATTTTTAGCCTCCCGACATCTGACCTTAATATGGTTCAGATCGGACTATATTTAAATATAGCTACCATATAGACCGATCTGCCGATAAGGGGTCTGAATACCATAAAAGCTTCATTTTTAACCCGATTTCGCTGAAATTTGAAACAGTGAGTTTTTCTGAGCCTCAAGATACCCGATTTTAATATGGTTCAGATCGGTTTATAATTGGATATATCTGGCAAAAAGACCAATATTTTGTTATACAACATTAAATAGTGACATATATATTAGACCACTCAATATCCGTGCTGAATTTGGGTGCTTAAGTTATCCAATTTTCACCGGATCGTGACGAAATGGGGTTTACATATATACCCGAGATGGTGGGTATCCAAAGTTAGGCCCGCCCGAACTTAATTCTTTTTTCTTGTTTTTTTTTTAATAAAAATTAGTGTTTTTTGTTATTTGTACAGATTTTTTTTTGTTTCTTTTTATTCTAAATATTTCGGTGTAATATTGTACAATAATAATTGTTTTTCTTGCGTTTTTTCGAATACACTGCTTGCTATCTCTGTTTTTCTTCATTTAAATACACAAAATAATTACATTTGTTTAAACTTTATATATGGGGGCATGATGATTGTTTTTTGTTTTTGTAAATATATATTTTGTATGTATATATATATATATATGGTTATCTTGCTTATGCGGTTGTTGAAAATTAACTCTGGGCTTGTTTTTAGTGGCTTTAGCACACAAAAAATATGGGTCCATGGGTTTTTTTTATATTTTTTTGTTGAAATTGTCTCTCTTCTTGTGGGAATTTCGAATGATTATTGATTTGTTTTAATATTCATAATATTTCATTTAAATTTTTGTTGCTTTTATTTATACCATAGGGTGAAGGTATGTATTATGGGATAGTTGGTGTATATATGGTCATCTATATTTTAAATATATAGGTAGTTATTATTTTTGTTTTTACTAAAAGTATGGTGTAAATGTATGATGAAAATATGTTGGTCGTTTTGAATAAGTTTTCTTTTTCATTTTTTATTTTTACTTCTTATATATGGGGTTTTCATTTGCTGTGAAATTTTATTTTGTTTTTTCGGATTTTAAAGTGCCTTCTAACACTTTTGCTATTTTTTTATTTTTTGTTGATATTTTTCTTTTAGGTTTCCATATAAAGTTAACTTAAAGTTAATAAATGAAAAAAAAAAAAATAATAATAATTAAAGTCAAAATAAAAATTAATAATATTAACATAATTTTTATATCAGTATAATAATAATAATATTCTAAAAATCAACAATCAGCAACGTAATAGTACACCTCATATATATGCAAATACAACGTATAGTACATACAATCATCTTCTATAACTAAAATTCATAATTCAAAATCTAACAAAACGCTCAAACTCATTCATACAAACACACACACACATCTATAAATTCCTACGTTTTCTTTTTTTTTCATTTTTATTCCTTTTGTTTTAAGCAAATATTTATGTATATATGTAACACACAATTGTATTTTTTAGTTTTTCGTTTTTTGTTATAAAACTTAATTTTTCACTTAATCAAAAAAAAACATATTTCTTAAAACAAACCATATATGATATAATTTATACAAGAAATCATTTACATTTTTCTTTATTGATAACAAAATCAATCATCTTCATTAGCAAAAAATAGCAACATACTTTTATTATAATTTTTTTATTGTAAATTGTAAATAATGAAAAACACCATTAATACTCTTTTGCACTTTATGCGTTCAACTGTTTTCTTTTTTTATTTTTTGAAAAAAATTTGTGTTCTAAAATTTTATCTAATTTTATAAAAACGTTCAAAAAGACTTTATTAAAAAAACAAAAGATAATAAAAAACTCGCGCTTTGTATTAAAAAACAAAATTAAAAAAAAAATATTGCAGCGATTTTTTTATAATTGCATTCCTTTTCCGATGTATGTTCTCATAATAGTAAAAAGCTTTAAATGTTTTACAATTACAAACATTTTTTTAAGTAAAACAAAGAATTTAAAAACTAAAAATTGTCGATCAGTTTAAACAATATTGTAAATTTTAACAAAAAAACAGTTTTTAAATATAAAAAATAATTCAAAAAGGGGCCGGTTTATTAATTTCGATAACACTGGTGTTTGAAAGATTATCAAATTTGGATCTATATTTTCGCGCTACGGAGAAGATTAAAAATATCGATAACTATAGTTTTTTAATATTTGAATATTTGGCTGAAGTCAAATTACAAATTGAAATAAATTAATTCGATAATTAATAGTAATAGCTCATTTCGATTGCTAATCGAAATAATTAATTTCGATAACTAAGCGAAATAATTCATTTCGACGACTAATTTCGATAAATAATCGAAATAATTCATTTCGATAACTAATCGAAATAATTAATTTCGATAACTACTCGAAACAATTAATCGTAATGGAAGGGTAACCGAAATAGTTCATTTCGATAACTAATCGAAATAATTAATTTCGATAAGTAATCGAAATAATTAATTTCGATAAGTAATCGAAATAATTAATTTCGATAAGTAATCGAAATAATTCATTGCGACAACTAATCTATATAATTAATTTCCATAACTAAACGAAATAATTCAGTTCGATAACTAATCGAAATAATTCAATTCGATAACTAATCGAAATAATTCAGTTCGATAACTAATCGAAACTATTTAACGAATCGAAATAACTTACTTCGATAACTAATCGAAATAATTAAGTTCGATAACTCGAATCGAAATAATTCATTGCGACAACTAATCGATATAATTAATTTCGATAACTAGTCGAAATAATTCAGTTCGATAATCTAAATAATTAATTTCGATAACGTAACAAACTTTTTAACGAATCGAAATAACTTATTTCGATAACTAATCGAAAAAGTTAATTTCGTTAACTAATTGAAATAATTAATTTCGATAACTAATCGAAATAACTTACTTCTATAACTTATCGAAACAACAGTTTCGCAATTAATCGAAATAATTGAAAAAAAAATGAAAATTATTGGTGCCGATAGTTTGCTCGATAAATAACTAATTTGAGGGATTATTTTGAAATTCTGCAAATTGTAACAAACGTTTTTCGATTGTAAAAATACTAAGTTCTTAATATTTGGCTAAATCAAAAATGTATCGAAATATATTATGTCGATAACAAATCTAACATTTCGGTAACGGTTCGAAATAACACATTTCGATAATTAATCAAAATAACTTATTTCGTAAACTGATCGACAACTAGTCAAAATAACACATTTCGATAACTAATCGAAATAATTCATTTCGATGACTAATCGAAATAACTAATTTCGATAAGTAATCGAAATAACTAATTTCGATAAGTAATCGAAATAACTAATTTCGATAAGTAATCGAAATAACTAATTTCGATAAGTAATCGAAATAACTAATTTCGATAAGTAATCGAAATAACTAATTTCGATAAGTAATCGAAATAACTAATTTCGATAAGTAATCGAAATAACTAATTTCGATAAGTAATCGAAATAACTAATTTCGATAAGTAATCGAAACAATTAATCGTAATGGAAGGGTAACCGAAATAGTTCATTTCGATAACTAATCGAAATAATTAATTTCGATAGCTAATCGAAATAACTCATTTCGGTAACTAATCGAAATAATTGATTTCAAAAAATAATGGAAATTATTAATTCTGAAAATTTGCTCGATAAATAATCCATCGATAATTTGAGGGATTATATTAAAATGCTGCAAATTACAACAAGCAGTCTTCAATTGTAAAAATACTAAAATTTGCATAAATGACTAAGTGAAAATATATCGAAATATATTATTTCGATAACTAATCGAAATAAATTATTTAAGTAACTGCTCGAAATCATACATTTCGGTAACTAATCCAAATAACTTATTTCGTTAACTAATCGATATAAATAATCGAAATAATCGATAACTATTCGAAATAACTCATTTCGAAAACTAATCGAAGCAACTAATAATAATCGATAACTCATCGAAATAATTTATTTCGATAACTCATCGAAATAATTCTTTTCGATAACTCATCGAAATAATTTATTTCGATAACTAAGCGAAATAATTTTATTCGATAACTAATCGAAATAACTGATCGAAATAATATATTCAAGAAAAATAATCAAAATAAACAAATATTGTAAAATTTAACGACTTTCGCCCTAACACAAAAAATTTGATAATTAAAATATTTATTTATTTTAATGATTATTCAATATAATTTAGTTGGGCAATTAATCAAAAGGTTTATTTCGATAATTTATCGAAATAATTCATTTCGATAATTAATTGGTTATATTTTTCGAAATTCAATAGAAAAGTTGAGAGCAAATATTTATAAAAACCCTAGAAACTTTTACCATTTCTTCTCGAGCTATCTAGTACAATATTGCAATACATTTTTATCGATGACAAATGATAGTCTTTTAACATCTTAATTCAGAACTGTTTTATTTTTGTTCGTTTCTTTTTTACAATTTGGGAACATAATCGCTGTAGTATTATTTTTGATGACACTGTGGTTATACCAAAAAAAATGAATAAAAGCCAATTTCAAGCTATTCGATAGGATCTTTTTAGTCACATGTGGTAAAACCTCCATTAAATACGAGATGAAATTGCATTCAAAAAGTAAAATAGGGACATCGTTTTACAGGGGAGCTGTATTAGGTTATAGACCAATTCAGACCATATTTGACGACTCAATCAGGTAATAACTGCGCCCACTAGAGTCTGAAGAAGTCAAGACCCCAGATCGGTTTATATGGCAGCTATATCAGGTTATGGACTGATTTGAACCATGCTTAACACAGTTGTTATAAATCATAAATTGTGCCCTCTAAAGGCCCGAGAAGTCAAGACCCAAGATCGGTTTATATAGCTGCTATATTAAAACATGGACCGATATGGTCCGTTTACAATTCCATCGACCTACACCTGTAAGAACTATTTGTGCAAAATTTCAAGCAGCTAGCTTTACTCTTCGAAAGTTGGCGTGCTTTTGACAGACAGACGGACGGACATGGCTAGATCGACATAAAATGTCATGGGATCTGAGACAAATATTTCAAGGAGTTACAAACAGAATGACGAAAGTAGTTTACCCCCTTCCTATGGTGGAGGGTATAAAAATTAGGTCATCGATTTATATAGAAGCAATATCAATGCAAAGACCAAATAAAACCAAGGTAAATAAAGTCAGTTGAAAGTCATGAGAGTAAATCATTGTATAAAGTGTTAGTCTAATCGGATAAATTTGCGCCCTCTACAGGCTTAATGTATCATAAAGGATATATTCAGTGTCGGTTTGATTATTTTTGAAAAAAAAATTACTTTTGCTATAGCATCCATCGGAAAAATATTAATCGATATTCAGAAAAAAAATTAAATATCGATAGTATCGATAGTGCCATCGATATTTTGTCAGCTCTAATGCGACATCGAATGTATCCGTTAAGCTATATTGCGCCTATAGATGGCGTAATTTTCTTCCGATTGGACTAAATCTTACCAAGGAGGTGAACACGTCCAAATACGTGTGACCAAATTGGTACTCATGAGTGGGTTACCACATGTGGAGGCGTTGGTAGACGCATTGTATTCACCCTTGGGCTTTGTGCCTCGCAGGTTTGGGCAGTGATGGCAGGTATCTGCGTAAAACTCGACATTCGTGTGTACAATGATTTCTCTCATGACTTTCAACTGAATTGCTTTATTGCTTCTACATAAATCGTTTTGCCGATTTTTATTTCTTATTTTCGTTTGCAATATAGGCGATGAGAAATATACGATAGTAACGATACTATCGGGCGCCTCGGTA
Source organism: Stomoxys calcitrans (assembly GCF_963082655.1). NCBI lineage: Eukaryota > Metazoa > Arthropoda > Insecta > Diptera > Muscidae > Stomoxys > Stomoxys calcitrans. Next base: position 150,400,249 of record NC_081555.1, on the reverse strand, counting down.
GCCGAGTTGGTAGTGTGCTTAGATTACCAGTGCAGGGGTCGTGGGTTCGATTACCGCCAGAAGCCTTGGTTTGTCGCTACTGTGGTATCACAATGGACTTAAAATTGTCTAAGTGAGTCTGTAAAGGACTGTCGCTCTTACTTAACCTATCGATACTATCGATATTTATATCATAAGAAATATCGAAAATATCGAATGTTGTGTTTGTTATTAGTATAACTTTATAAGTTCTTTAGAACAGGCTAATGACGAGTAGAGGCCAACATTTTGCAATGGCAAGAAGAAATTGAAAAATGAAGACGAGACTTTGAACAATTATTGCCATAAAGTAACATATAAATCTCTTTAACCCCTTAAGATAGGCAACAATTTTTTAAAATTTTATTGGGAAGAACCGTATATGTTCAAATTTGGCTTTTAAGTTACATTGCGCCTATAGATGGCGCGATTTTCATCCGATTGGGCTAAAATTTTAATGTACAATGATTTTTCTCATGACTTTCAACTGAATTGCTTTATATAAATCGATATTTTTATTTCTCATTTTCGTTTGAAATATAGGCAATGAGAAATATACGATAGTATCGATATTTATATATTATTAGAAATATCAAAAATATCGAATGTTGCGTTGATCAATAGTTTGCCAGCTCTAATCCAGAGGCCTCTTCAAAATTTAAAATCAAAACTTTTGTTTTTAGTAGAACTTTATAAGTTCATTGGGATAGGCTCATGACGAGTAGAAGCCAACATTTTGCAATGGCAAAGAAGAAATTGATAAATGAAGACGAGACTTGGAACAATTATTGCCACAAAGTAACATATAAATCTCTTTGACCCCTTAAGATAGGCAACAAATTTTTAAAAAATTATTGGGAAGAACCGCATATCTTGAAATTGGGCTTTTTTAGATTTTTGTTTTATTACAAATATACAAAATCAAAATTTTAATGCAAAAATCATTTTTCTTAATCGGTATTTAATATGTTGCTAATTTTTGTATGCAATAAAGAGTGTAGGATGATATAAGGATAGGGCTTTAGGTAGTTTATAAAAATAATTTTGGTTTTAATTCTTTTTCCAAAGAAATAAAGGCTTTAATTACACAAGAAAAAAATTGCTTTTAAACAAAATCAAAAACGAATGGTAAATAAGGAGTAGAGAAGGGATTGGTGTTTAATGAAATTTGATGGTAATGGGTTGCGTGCGTTAATTGGCGTGGCCAAAGTTTTCTTTTTTGTTTCATTTTTTTTTTAAATTTTAAATTAATAAAATAGAATTTTTGGTTTCAAAATATTTTGTAAATGTATAAAATAAATATTAAGTGCGTGTTTTTGTTTTTCTTACTTTTTCTTTTCATACGCTTTTCTTTTAAATAGTTTTTTTTTATACTTTGTGTATATGATTGCGCTAATACTATATGATACACAAAAAATTGTTTTGTTTTTCTTTTTTTACACATAAAACATACACAAAAATATATATGTTGTTGGGTTTTTGCTTTTCTCTATATGTTATAGTTTAGGGTTTAAGGGTTAGTTTCTCTTAATATGTTTGTATGTAAGGTAAGTGGGGGGGTTTTATTGTGGTCGCTTGAGAGAAAATTGTCCCATATATAGGCTAATATTTATAATGTTTTTTTTCTGTATATTTTCAATTGTTTGCTTTGCGTTTGTTATATTCTTTCGTTTATATTAAGTTTTTGCGTTTTTCTTTTTTTTTTTTTTGATTTTCTTATAAACTAATTGGTGTTTTGTTGTTTAATTCAGAGGAGGAGAATCGTTTGCTTCTTTCTGCCATCTCAACAAGACGTATGTACGTACACATAAGGTATTGGGTTAAGCTAGAGCTTGTGGGGTGGAGCAGAAATTCTCTTTTTTTTCTTCTAGAACTTATAGAACTTTGAGGCATTTATGACGATGATAATGCCAATGAAGATAACGATGGGCATACAAATGCAGGTTAGAGTTTTCTATTAGCTTCTTATGTCAGCAAAGATGATTTAAGATCCAATGACAATCACCACTTTCTTATAGGTTGAACATATCAAGGGCAGGCAGGAATTTGGGTAGTGTTTTGGGTGAGGGAAGATAACACCAGACCTGCACTTTTTTTATCAGTCGCTCTCATGGGACATTCTCATATTATCTTAGGACACATTGTTTGTCTAAAGAGATCTTGGGAGTTTGCTAAAATGTCCATTAGCAGAACTGCTGGGAACTGCTAGTGTCAGCATCTCTCCCTCTCGATTCTAAAGATTGTGGGATGCTTGCGATCCAACCAATATGTGCATTATAAAACACAAACGTAGATATAAGGCAGGTGCGATGGGATGATTGTTTTTTGTTTCAATTTGAATTTCAGAAAATAATATATTCTTCACCTTCCCCTACAGATGTCCAAATTTGTAACTTTTTAACTTTTCCAAAATGGTCAACTCCCATAAAAGGCATTCATAAATTTAAAAAAAAAAATCTATTTTCTCTCTATACAACTGCTTTTCTACACACACTGGATCACCTTTAGAAACGTGCCCTATTAATATTCTTTATGCGTATGCCCACTTCTAGAACATGCTCACCCGCCGCCGACTGGGCCACATTGACAGTGGTGGCTGCAGCATTATTGGCTGTATTATTGGTACTGCTATTGCTGCTGCTGCTATTATTGCCATTGCTTGTGTTACTACTGCCCTCCTCTGCATGCTGTTGCATATTGTTATTTGCTATATTGCCATTGGCACTGGATAGGGGCGTGCGTCTAATCGATGTATTAGAGGCATTACCCGTTGCCGCATTTGTTAGATTATTTTTATTATTTTTACTTAGCGATGAATTGCCACCTGTATTGCCGCCTGCTCCACCCGCACCGCCACTATAGTCGTGTGGTCCTCCCACTGTGTGACGCCGCTTAATCGAACGATTTTGTTTATTTTGTATTTGTCGTTTCTTTGTCAGATTCATATCAGTCTTTTCATCTTTAGTTAAGCCCGTACAGGGGATATTGTTGCCCATAGAACCACCACCACCACCACCACCCCCACCTGCACCTGCACCACCAATGCTGCCATAACGTGAGGAATAGTTACGACAATTGAAAGAGGCCGAACGAAACAATCGATGATCTCTTCGCTTCTTATTGTATTTGTCCAATAGAAATGAGGGTGAAGCCATAACCAAAGCCTCTTTGGGATCACTTGTGGTAGAACCCTCGGAGTCATCTTCAGAGCAACGCTGTTCATGCACCGACGAGGAGAATCTTAAATTTTTGCTAGTTGCATAGGCATTGCGAGCGGTGGAAGCCGCCAGGCTACCTCCCTTCAAAGCACCTATTGTATTGGGCGTCGAGGCCGCAGTAGGTGGCGAGGTCAAACTAACACCACCCACCCCACTGCCTATTGACGAGTTGATGGGAGCGGTGGCTGAATGTTGCAACTTGTGCGCTGATTTATAAGTGCCCGTTAGCGATGATGTCTTCTCCTTTTCACTACAGTTGCTCGATGATTTAGCACCCATAAGCGTATTGGTTGAGGTACACGAACGACTTAGCATAAGATTATTTGCACCCATTATGTTGTCCAGCGGGGAGAATTGGTGAAAATGCCTTTCCGGCGACTCATCGGCATAAGGAATGTTTTCTGTATGCAATATATGCAAGGGCTCACCCAGCGTATAGCGACGTTGTATGGGAAAATCTGGAGATCCATTTTCATCATTCGATTCGGAACCGCTGCGTAATTTGCTTAGTTTCGATTCCAATGTATCGGTTATGATGCCAAGGGACATGGAACCTGTAAAAAACAAACAATAATAGGAAAGGCAGAGAAATAAAATTAAAAATTTCATAAAATATAAAAAAAAGCATTTCTTTCTAATTTTTAAAATTTTGGAAGAAATATTTGAAAGTACTATTTTTAAGGCCGTTGTCGATAACCGTTCTACGATTGCCAGATAAACCTTACTTCGATTACCAGATAAACGATACTTCATTCAAAATAAATTCGAAAATTTGATTACCAAATACTGGATATTAATGCGAGATAATTTATATTTCGATTATCGTTGTTCGATTACCTGGAAATCAATATTTCGATTTCCAGATAATAAATATTTCGATTACCACATAATCGATAATTCGATTACCACATAATTGATATTTCGATTACCAGATAGTCGATATTTAGATTACCAGATAATCGATATTTCGACTATCACATAATTGATATTTTGATTGCCATACAATCGATATTTCGATTAGCACATAATAGATATTTCGATTACCAGATAACCGATATTTCAATTACCACATAAACAATATTTCGATAATTGATATTTCGATGGCCATATAATCGATATTTCGGTTACCAGATAATCAATATTACCATTACCAGATAATAGATATTTCGATTACCAGATAATCAATATTTCGATTATCAGATAATCGATATTTCGATTTCCACATAATCAATATTGCGATTACCGGAGAGTCGATATTTCGATTACCACATACTCGATATTTCGATTACCAGATAATCAATATTTCGATTACCAAATAATCGATATTTCGATTACTATATAATCGATATTTCGATTACTTTATAATCGATATTTCGATTGCTATATAATCGATATTTCGATTACCAGATAATCGATATTTCCATTTCGATTGCCAGATATTCGATTTATCAATTACCGGGCAATCGATACTTTGATTACCGGATAATCGATAATTTAAATAACAGGCAATTGATATTTCCATTACAAAATAATTGGAATCGATAGAAGATATTTCGAAGGTATATAAGTTAATGGATATTTTCATGACCAGATAATTAATATTCGGAACAAATGTTCTTATTTAGATATCCCGAAAATGGAAATCCATATATTCGATTACAAGGTTTTAAATATTTTATTACCGAACAATCGATATTTCGATTACCAGATAATCGACATTTTGATTACCAGATAATCGATGTTCAATTACTAGATAGTCAATGTTCGATTACCACATGATAATTACTTCGATTACCAGATAATATATATTTCGATGACCATTGCCGGATAATCGACAATTCGAATAACAGGCAATTAAAATTCCAATACAAATTAATTGGAACTTGAATGCAAATGCAAATTTGCCCATGAACATTCCATTAAGGAGCAAACTTCTCACATATCAATGAGTGCAGTCCGATTTAAGTTTAAGGTCAATGATAAGGGGCTTCCTTTTTATAGCAGAGTCGGAACGGCGTGCCGCAGTGCGACACCTTTGAGGAGGAGAAGTTTTTACATGGCATAGTACCTCACAAATGTCGCCAGCATTAGAAAGGGATAACCACCGACGAACATTTTTATGATGGTCTCGCCAGGATTCGAACCCAGGCGTTCAGCGTCATAGACGGACGTACTAACCTCTACGGTGGAACTACGAATACCAGATAGTAAATCAATGATAATGGATATTTGGGATAAATGTTCTGTCATAGCCAATTAAAGTAAAGATAATCGTTATTTAGATTTCCCGAAAATGGAAATCGATCAACTCGATTACAAGATTTGATTACAAGATATTATCATATTTACAATCGATATTTTGATTACCTTATCATAGAAACATTTCTCGATTACCAAAACTTTGAAATATCTCAATTGATGTTAATTTCGATGTCAAGTAATCAATATTTCGATTACCAGAAAATTGACAGTCGATATTTCGATTAACACGTCAATTTAATTTATTCTTAATAACTTGGGTGTTCCAATTATGCCAATGAAACATATCGGAAAAAATTCCTTCGCCACTTTGATGAGATACAATTTATCGTTCTTTTTGGTTCTGAATATCGTTGTTTTCATTTAATAAAATATAATAAAATCAAAAAATTATCTTATAATTTAGCTTAAGTTACCAATTTTATATTTCATATAATTGATTTGAGAAGTTTCGTGTTAGAGATTAATACTTCTTATAATTCTATTCAATGGGCTCTTAAAATTATCGATATTCGATTATCGGATAATCGATATTCGATTATTTTGGTTATCCGGTGATCGGTAGTTCGATTATCGGTTAATCGATATTTTAATAACAGGACAATCGATATTCCTATGACTGAGAAATCGATATTTTTATAACTGCAAAATTGATATTTCTAAAACTGAATAATCGATATTTCGATTACCACATAATCGTTGTTTTTACCATTTATAATAATTAATAATCGATATTCGGTAATCGGTAGTTTAATTATCGGCTGATTGATATTCCAAAAACAGGACAATCGATATTCCTATAACTGAAAAATCGACATTTCTATAACTGAAAAATCGATATTTCTATAACTGAAAAATCGATATTTCTATAATTGAATAATCGATATTTCGATTACCACTTAATCGATGTTTTTATGCCATTGATAATAATTAATTTATAATAATTAATAATCGATATTCGATTATTTTGGTTATCCAGTGATCGGTAGTTCGATTATCAGTTAGTCGATATTTCTATAACTGAAAATCGATATTTCTATAACTGAATAATCGATATTTCGATTACCACATACTCGATGTTTTTATGCCATTTAATCGATATTTCGATAACCATGTTATTAATTTTAAAACTACCAGATAATTAATATTTCCAGAAAATCAATATTTCGATGATCGGATAATCGAAATTTCGATTGCCGAATCATGGGATAATCGATATTTCGATTACCGATTAGTCGATATTTTAATCACCAGGTTCTCGGATAATCGCCATTTCGATTTTATCGATATCAATTTGTTGATAGTCAAATATCTCGATAATCAGAGAATTGATGTTTTAAATACCGAATAATCGATATTTCGTTTACCGGATTATCAATATTTCTATTACTGATTCCAATATTCATAATAATACATCTATTAGTAAAGAAATACAACTTCAACTTACCCGGTTCACTTAATCGACTATTACTACTCTCGTCGTCGGTTAGATTTATCGATATATCAACACTATTACGTTGTGTCTCTTTGATAATACTGCTACCGTTTACACTGCCCGTATCTTTCTCATCCAAACTAGATTTGCGCGCATGACTGCGGGCCCGACTACTCAGGAAGCCCTCCTTCTTTTTGGAGGTCTTGGCCGATGAAGTGGTTGTACTGCTGCTACTCGACGATGAGGCCGTAGTGCCACTGGCTGACTTCGGATAGTCCATTGACTGAAAATGTAAACGTAAAGTAACACCAAAATCATAAATTGTGGGCACAGCACGGCGTCTTTGACGATATTCGGCGGCTTCTGCGGCCGAGCAAGTAGAATCTCGCGATGAACGTGATTTAGAGGCATTTGAATTTACATTCGCATTTGAAGTAAGCGTTCGTGTGGTAAGTGTGGAAATATTAGGTGTTGACTTGCAAATATTTTTTAATGTGTTCTTGGTGATTGTAGTGAAAGGTGGTAAAGGTGTAGTGATAATAGAATTTTTGTTGGTATTCTTGGTGGTGGTGGTGGTGGAGGTGTTTGTGGCATTGGATGTGATTTTGGTGTTGGTGGTAGTGTGAAAAGATTTAGATTTACTAGAGCTAGTAGAGGAAGATTTGCTTACCAAACCAATTTCATAGGACGAAGGCTCATTTGTGCGTTTACTGCTTTTGTGTTTACGCAACTGGGGTATGAAGCGTGAGGTACGTGTTGTGGTGGTAGTGCTCGATGAAGACGATTCACGTTCGGTAAGCCTTTCGATTTTGGAGATATTGTGTAGCAGCATATTAGTTTGATTCTCCTGTTGTTGCTGCTGTTGCATGGCTGTAGCACCTGCGGCGGATGAGGAAGAAGACGGTGCCACATTATTGCCACATACATCCTCCAGATCGGGTGTTTCGCCATTTTCAAAAAAGTAATCGTACTGTAATGCAGAAAATATAGGGCAAATTAGGAAACATACAATTTTTCTAAACATAAAATTTGTCATTGATTAGTAAATGATAATAAAATTCTGAAATCGTTTAAATATTATTGCCGATAATACTATTTGCGGTTATCGATTTTTACAAAATATCTAAAATCTATCCTATTATTTATCTATCCGCTATTAATCGAGACACGATTTTCTGGATCTAAAAGCGTTTAAGTGAGTTTTTATCGAATGTCGATTTTTCATTGGTTATCGAATTTATTATTTTCAATTATCGATATTACGGTAGCAGAACACTTTTCAAAACATTTTTGGTTTATCGGTCCGATTATTCTCCGATTTAAATCGATAATATTAATTAGAAATTTCGCTTTGGAGTTTATTAGATGATCACTTTTAACATTAAAACAAATTTTTGATTCTCTGTTCGTTGGTTCAACAAAGGGGGAAAGAGTCAAGCTAATTTGACCAATGAATGAATGAATATCAGAAGAAATCAAGGATTTTTTCGATTTTATGGATCTATAAACGTCAAATGCAACATTTATCGATTGTTTTTACATGTAATCATATTGAATGATATGAGTGTTGCCATACTGGGCATTACATAGATTCCCGAAACATTTATCGGTTGTTATCGAATAGATCAACATGCAGAAAATGCCGATATATTTCAATTATCGTTTCGATTATTCATCAAAGGCAATTTTTGTTCAAGATTTTAGCGATGTTGGGGTTTTAGGCCTTATAGGAAATTTTTATCGCTTGTTATCGATTTTAATTTTTGATTGAAAATGGGGAAATTTTCCAAAAACTTACATGAGTCAACAGTAATTCCACAATCCGACATTGATGCTTCATATCCTTAACAGCCACATCCAAGGCATCGTTGGGCGTGCGTATTATCGAGGGTCCAAATATAATGGCCAAATTCTTGGGCTCCATTAAATTCACATCACAATTCTTGCTGACACGATGCAAATGACGGAACAAATGTTTCATAGTTTCATGCGAATATCTGGGCAAAGCCTCCAACAGTGCCTTCAATTCGGTTAGACGTTCCATGCCCACTTTCTTGTCGGCTTCAATGAAATGATTGTAAAAGGAACTTGGCAGCAAGGCATCGGGCAAACTTCGGATGAACAACTTGAGGAGACTGGAGACCACATTGACATCCTCCCATCTGACATCGGTATTGCAGCGATCCCAGGAGAAATCTGTTTTATTCACTTGATCGGACAGCTCCGAAATGGCTGCCTTATTGCCGGGTATGCGATATATGCCCACAACACCCAAACCTTTGGTCTCCACAATATTGGTGCAGACCTCCACCAGAGTGGGTACATATTCGTTGTTTTTGGACTGCAAAAAAAAAAGTTAACAAAAATATTTACCAAAAAAATTTGAATTTAACCTACCATGGGACAAGTTTTCAAAGGTACCCCTATGGAGCCGATTGTCTTAGACGATGATGACAAATTGGATGGGGATAAATCAGCACTATGGCTGCTGCTGCTACTACCTCCGCCACGCCTAAACAGTAGATCTTTCCAATTTTTGGCCTTGGGAGAGCCCAAATCTTTGTCGGGTATATTTTTGTGTGAAGACGATTTGCGTGTTTTCATCACAGGCGATATTGAATCGGGAGCTTCTAACTCACTGCGTGAAGTTGAACTTAAAGGCGAATGTTCGGCTTGTAAATGGTGTTGCGTTGATTGTTGTTGTACATTGTCATCACAGTAATTGCTGTTAGCAGTAGACACACTAGCGGTGGCGGCAGTTTTTTGAGGCTCCGCTAACTGTTTACCCTGAAGATCCTGCCAAAGAAGATGAACCGAGTTACCAAAGACAACAAGCCTTGAGATATTTTCTTCAAACTTACATTATCATTATATATTAAACTATTCTTCCATTGTAATAAACCGTAGATCCTTTTCATTTCAGTGCCACTTTTCGTCTTAAATAAAATATCAGTGTGCGGATGATTTTGCTGGTGCGTTTGATGTTGTGTCGTTTCCAGTGATTGTTGTGTGGATGAGGAACTACCAGTGGATGATGTTAATTTATCTCCAACATCATCTATATTCAATTCATTGCCTAGATTGGCTAACGGTGAGGGTTTCGATTGCATGCGGAAAACGTTTTTCTTTTTATCCGATTCATCGAAAATTTCAAAATTTCTTATGTCGAGCTCCAGTACCTTTGAGGAAGAAAGAGTTTAAATGGGGTATAAGATCTTTGAAATGCAATGGGAGCCTTTTGGTATAATGCAAATACTCACATTGCTATCGGATTTTGTATTACGGCTGGGATATATCCTCAGTATATCGCCTTTAATCTCGATTTTGACTTGGCGCCATGATCGATATTCAGATTGTCGCTGGAAATAAAAATTTCACAAAAATGTGTAAAAATCTTGATTTCTAACTTATTCCTTGTAGAAACCCATAATCACGAATCTAATGCCCCACCCCGAAACCCCTCCAACGGACCAGCAACCCGATCATGTCATAATGGGTCTCTACTGAAAATTGCTGCCGCACTTTCCGCAGGCCAAATGCAGGGCCTGATTTTGTACCAGAAACTGCACTGAAGAGGAATGTCAGCGAAAGGGTTAGGAGGGTATTATCATGCTGATATCTGAAGAAAAAGCTAGTGCTCCTAGAGATGCTCTGAATATCAAGCTCGTTCTTTTGCCTATGTCCCTTTACATTGGATGTACAGCAATGAATATCGCCCTAAGGCTAAGGCATCGGGAACCCTCCGTTCTTTAAACTTTGAATATTCTTCGCATAGAATTATAGATCTGAGTGGAACTGGATCATACAACCAATAATTACCAGTAGCCTTCAATTGGTGTCATTCTCAGAGCGACTGTAATGCTTAGCCTACCTTCGAATTCGACTTAGTATAGACAGCAGGGGGATTTTTAAAATGCCGTCCACCATACCATAAGACCATATACCGACCATACACCATCGACGGACCACCCGACTTCATGACCTCTGAGCGCCGGACGTTTATTGCCGATTTGGCTGGCTTCAGAGAGTATACCAATCGCCGCTTCAGTGAACTGCCATCCCCCTCGGATGTGCTAGTCACCGAGAGGAAATTCTGAGACATCATTAACGCCGCTCGCTTTATACCAGCCGGTCGAATACCCCAATTGCGGCCCAATTTCCCGGCGCAGGCAGTGGTACTCGCAGACGAGCGTGTTGGGATTCCTTGTATGGACCCCACTAACCCCAGAATGAGCGAGCTGAATTTGGAAATAAACAGGATAGTCAACGAACATAAGCGGAATTTGTGGCTGGAACACCTGGAGGAATGTAACTCAGGCATCAGTTGTTGTTGTTGTAGCAGTTTATTGTGTACTATCTTTCGTCTGCTTGATTCTGTTGAGTGTCAAGACCCAGGAACTCCGCGACTAAGATGGGGTGCGTCCACAGGGATCTGGGTCTGAGTCGAGTGGGTCTGGCCGGGCAGTTAAACAGGTGACGTGTATCGTGCGGTCCCTGGTTACAGTCGGGACATACATCTTGCACGTCGGCATCAATCCTAGCTCTGTGGGAATTGAGGCGGCTGCATCTGCCGGAACGTAATTGAGCCAGAATCACTCTGGTTTGCCGGGGGAGGTCGATTTCTTCGGGTGCAATGGGTGGCGGTCGTACTCCAAGGACTACATTCACCCGGTAGCCAGTTAACGCGTCTGCTACCGTGTCTGCATGAATGTTGTTCAGACCCGCTTGATATGCCGCTTGATCTAGAGGTTCTCTCTTGTAGCGCTGGACCTCACGCTCTAGATCATGTAGATCTACCTTAAGGCTTCTGGGCGGTGGGTATCTATCCACAAGATGATGATTTGGATGATTTCTGCGATAACAGCCCAAAAGGTATTGCTTAGACAGCATGTAGTTATGTCTTCGCACTGGTAGGATCTTTGTCTCCTGGTGGAGGTGGTCCACATGAGAACTAAGGAGGCAGCCCGTCGCAGTTCGGAGGGCGGCATTCTGACAGATCTGAATATTATTCCACTGCGTGTCACAAAGCTGACGTGACCACACTGGCGCTGCATAACTTACCACAGACCGGCCAATTGCTTTGTACGTGGTCAACAAGGTTTCTTTGTCTGCACCCCAAGTGCTGCCAGCGAGTGACTTGAGGACCTTGTTTCTACTTTTGACTTTATTGCAGATTGCTGTGGCATGTGGGGAGAAAGTGTAGGAGCTGTCAAATGTGACGCCAAGTATTTTGGGACACTTGATGGTCGGAATCAATTCTCCATCGACCATCACAGTCAGCTCAGAATTCACCTCACGCGTATTTGTAGTGAACAGTGTGGCTGAAGATTTGGTGGCGGATATCTTCAGATTTCTTGCAGCGAAATATGAGGCAAGCTCGTTGAGGTAGACGTTCAACCTATCGCAGATGTCATCAATGGGTGGGGGGCCTGATGCCAAGATCGTACAGTCGTCCGCATATGATACGATCTCTATGCCGTCTGGAGGAGGTGGAATGGAGGAAAGGTAGAGGTTAAACAGAGCCGGAGATATCACCCCGCCTTGGGGAACTCCCTGTTTCACTCTACGGTGTTTTGACTTCTTATCCCTAAATTCCACAAATGACTGGCGGCCACACAGATAATTCGCGACCCAACGTTTAAGGCCTGGCTGGAGGGACGTGTTGGCGATGTCCTCAAATAATTTGGCATGGCTGACCGTGTCGAATGCCTTCGATAGGTCCAATGCCACGAGGACCGTCCTATCACATGGCCTGGGTTGATTGAAGCCACGGCAAATGTGTGTGGTGATGGCATGCAAAGCTGTTGTTGTGCTGTGCAGTCTCCGAAATCCGTGTTGATGCTCGGCGAATGGAAATTCTCCTACGAGGCTCGGGAGGAGTAATGCCTCAAGCGTCTTAGCCACCGGTGAGAGAAGGGAGATCGGTCTGTACGACTCCCCCAAACTCGGGTCTTTACCAGGCTTCAGTAGCGGGATCACTCTGCCCATTTTCCAGACATCGGGAACTATAAGAGTGTTCAATGACAGGTTAAGGACAGTGGTAAGGTACTCAACTCCAGGTAAATCCAGATTCTTCAGCATCAATGTAGAGATTCCGTCGGGGCCCAACGCCTTGGAAGATTTGGCGCCACTGATGACATTCGTAACTTCGCCCACGGTAAATTGTGATGGCTGTTCATCGGCTCGGAGACCACGAATACGGCGAATGGCTCTTCTCCTTGCCCTGTCTCTCTCGGGATGCACGATAAATTGACGGTTGAACAACCTGGCGCATCTCTTCGGATCAGTCACGGTTAACTCGCCAAAAGTGACTGAGGTCCTGTCGTCCCGTCTACCGGGGTTCGAGAGAGACTTAACAGTGGTCCACAATTTGCCTGCACCGGTGCCTAAGTTACATTGCTCCAAGTGTTCCAGCCACAAATTCCGCTTATGTTCGTTGACTACCCTGTTTATTTCCAGATTCAGCTCGCTGATTCTGGGGTTAGCGGGGTCCATAGCACGAATCCCATCACGCTCGTCTGCGAGTACCACTGCTTGCGCCGGGAAATTGGGTCGCACTTGCGGTATTCGACCGGCTGGAATAAAGCGAGCGGCTGCTGCGTTGATGATGTCTCGGAATTTCCTCTCGGCCACAAGCACATCAGAGGGGGGTGGCAGTTCATTGAAGCGGCGATTGGTATACTCTCTGAAGCCAGTCCAATTGGCCTTCTTATAGTTGATGAACGTTCGGCGCTCAGAGGTTATGAAGTCGGGTGGTCGGTCGATGGTGAGGATTATGGGGAGGTGGTCTGACCCCAAAGAGATGACGGCTTGCCAGGATACGTCACTCAGGAGATCAGGGGATGCGATTGAGATGTCTGGCGAGCTGCTGCACCTCCTCGTAATCCTAGTGGGGGCATCCTCATTCACCGTGCAAAACGTGGAGCTATCTATCTGCTCTGCCAAAGCTATGCCACGCTGGTCGTTGCCTAGGGGAGAATGCCATGACGAGTGATGTGCATTGAAATCCCCCAGAACCAGACGACTATGGCCAGATAGCAACCCACTTATGTCGGGGCTGTAGGCCTGGCCATTAATCGGGACACAGCTGCCAACCGGCGGTATATACACGTTGTATATCTCTATCTCGGCAGTACCAGACTTGACTGCTACCCCCATACATTCCATGTATGGGTCACTAGCGTCAAGCGCAGGCGAGATAGGTCTATACTGCACGGAATGGTGTATAACGAAGGCCAATCCCCCACCTCCATTCCTTGAGCGATCCTTACGTAGCACATTGTAGCCGTGACAACTGTGCAAGCTGCAGGTGTTAGTCAGCTTTGTCTCCTGGATCGCTGCGACCGATATGCTCTTCCGACTCATAAAATCCACAATCTCATCAATCTTGCCTCGCAGTCCATTGCAGTTTAACTGCAGGAACGATACATTTCCCGACACTGGCCTGGCAATAGTAGGGCTAGGGTGCTGTCTTTGCATAAATTGCCGTACGGGAGAGGTCGGGGGGGTCACATAGTCCGACGACGAGTGTGTGAAATGCGACGACGAGTGTGTGAAATGTGAAACGTGTTCAGGCATCAGTGTAGGCAAACTGTGGTTGACGGGGTGACAGGCCCTCATTCACTTTTGGCGAAGTACCCATGCCTGATCCGAAAAGACGCGCCAGGATGTTCAACCGTCAATTTATTGTGCATCCCGAGAGTGACAGGGCAAGGAGGAGAGCCATTCGCCGCATCCATGGTCTCCAAGCCGATGGGCAGCCATTACAATTTACGGTGGGCGAAGTTACGAATGTCATTCGTGGCGCCAAATCATCCAAGGCGTTAGACCCCGACGGAATCTCTACATTGATGTTGAAGAATCTGGATTTACCTGGAGTTGAGTACCTTACCACTGTCCTCAACCTGTCTTTGAACACTCTTATAGTTCCTGATGTCTGGAAAGATCGCGCTACTGAAGCCTAGAAACGACCCGAGTTTGAAGGAGTCGTACAGATCGATCTCCCTTCTCTCACCAGTAGCAAAGACGCTTGAGGCATTACTCCTCCCGAGCCTCGTAGGAGATTTTCCATTCGCCGAACATCAACATGGATTTCGAAGACTGCATAGCACAACAACAGCTTTGCAGCATGCCATCGCCGCACACATTTGCCGTGGCTTCAGGCCATGTGATAGGACGATCCTCCTGGCACTGGACCTATCGAGGGCATTCGACACGTTCAGCCATGTCATTTTATTTGAGGACAGCGCCAACACGTCCCTTCAGTTAGGTCTGAAAGGCTGGGTCGGGAATTATTTGTGTGATGGCCAGTCATTTGTGGAATTTAGGGATAAGAAGTCGAAACACCGTAGAGTGAAACAGGGAGTTCCCTAAGATGGGGTGATATCTCCGGCACTGTTTAACCTCTACCTATCCTCCATTTCACTCCCTCCAGACGGCATAGAGATCGTATCATATGTGGACGATTGCACGATCATGGTATCAGGACCCCCACCCATTGTTGACATCTGCGATAGGTTGAACGTCTGCCTCATATTTCGCTGCAATAAATCTGAAGATATCTGCCACCAAATCTTCAGCCCCATTGTTCACTACAAATACGCGTGAGGTGAATACTGAGCTGGCTGGGATGGTCGATGGAGAAATGATTCCGACCATCAAGTGTCCCAAAATACTTGGCATAATATTTGACAGCTCTTTCACATTCTCCCCACATGCCACAGCAATATGCGATAAAGTCAAAAGTGGAAACAAGATCCTCACTTGCTGGCTGCAATTGGAGTGCAGACAAAGAAACCTTTTTGACCACATACAAAGCAATTGGCTGGTCTGTGGTAAGAGTTATGCAGCGCCAGTGTGGTCTCCTCAGCTTTGTGATACGCAGTGGTATAATATTCAGATCTGTCAGAATGCCGCCCTCCGAACTGCGAAGGGCTGTCTCCTCAGTTCTCATGTGGACCAACTGCATGAGGAGACAAAGATCCTACCGGCGCGAAGAGGAGTGGGCTGTTATCGCAGAGACCATCCAAATCCTCATCTTGTGGATAGATATCCACCGCGTTACAAGAGAGAACCTCTAGATCAAGCGGCATATCAAGCAGGCAACATTCATGGAGGTAGCAGATGCGGTAAATGGCTACCGCGTGAATGTAGTCTTTGGAGAACGACCGCCTCCCACTGCACCTGAAGAAATTGACCTCTCCCGGCAAACCAGAGTAGTTGGGGCTCAATTATGCCTAAACTCCTATAGAGCAAGGATTGATGTCGACAAGATGTATGTCCCGATCCAGTTCCCTGTAGACGCACTGCCCAGCCAGACTCACTCGACTCAGATCCAGATCCCTGTAGACGCACCCATCTTAGTCGGAGAGTTCCTGGGTCTTGACACAATGATTAGCCTACCTTTGAATCCGACTGAATATAGACAGTAGGTGGATTTTTTTAATGCCGTCCACCAGACCACAAGACCATATATAACTATTGGTATGTCCCGATTGTAACCAGGAACCGCACGATACACGTCACCTGTTTAACTGCCCAGCCAGACTCACTCGACTCAGATCCAGATCCCTGTAGACGCACCCATCTCAGTCGGAGAGTTCCTGGGTCTTGACACAATGATTAGCCTACCTTTGAATCCGACTGAATATAGACAGTAGGTGGATTTTTTAATGCCGTCCACCAGACCACAAGACCATATATAACTATTGGCCCGAGAACTGAAGCATATTGGATAATGATTGTCAGTAGCCTTCAACTGGTGTCATGGTTTAGATAAGAGTGGTAGTCTGTTTTCTAAAAAAAACATACTTGGACTGTTTTTGTTCAGCGAAAAACCAGGGCTCTGGTGGGATTCGAATCCACGACCGTCGCACTGGTTATCCGGGCACCGGGAAGACTCAAGGTGTCATACTTGTGTCATTGTGACTGGTGATGCAGCGCAATGGATAATGTACATGGGAAGTCCTTCCATGTCTGAAAGTTATTTTCCAGGAAACGAGTCTTTTTGATGGGGGTACTCCGCCTTGGACCTACATTATATTGGGTCTAAACTCGATGGCAGCAACGAGGCAGAAGACTACATTGAGTTCACGACACGGGATAGCTGTGAGCACCACACAGGCTGAAACATTGAGGTCCAATCTGTGTGGTGTTCATTGCTGTCACGAGAATCATAGCTGCGAACTACCGGGCGCGTGCACAGGTTACGGATAGTGGAATGCTCCATACAGAGTAGCTGTAACGGCAGTCGCGGATAATCAGCGCCCGGCCTCTTAATGAGACTCGAGCGTAGAGTCTCAGTGAGAAGCTGGGCGGCACCGGTTCTTGCACAAATACCGAGTCCCCATGATGGTCGATATGACAAGGCTAGGCTATTGGCGACTTTAAATAACCAACGGCCACTTTGTTCCCGCGGCGGTCGGTCCTTTGGAACGGAACGAGCTTTCTCACACAGGAGCTTGACGAGGATGGCTATAACAACAACAACAGCAATAATTCTTTGATTGGTTACGTTTTTACTTCGAAACGCAACCAAGCTTAGAAGTTTTATAACACCTGGCTATAAAATTTTAAGTCAGGCCTAAATTTTATATGACATTATTATTAAATGGGCAGACATTTCCCCTCCTTTTGTTCAAGTGTGTGGGGAAACAAATGCCTTGAGAAACCTTATTTTCACTTACTTTGCCATGTATAGAAGATGATTTAATCTCCATTTCGGTTTCAAATATCTCCATATCGGTGGCCACATCTTTTGTTTCAAATTTGCCATTTGCATCCAGACCAGGTATGCCATCAATGTGAACACTAAAGCAGACAATAGAGGGAAATAAACAAACAATTATAAAAATAAAATTTTTTCTATACCCCACCTGTGTCTTAGATCACTGTTTATGGATGTTCTACGACTGCTACAGGAAGCATCCAATTTCAAATCTTCCAAGGCATCCAATGAATCACTGGTGCTATCGGCTCCACCGCCCACCACATCATATATGGGATCGGGATGCTCTTCGATATTGTGTTGCGATTTGGTGGATTTGGTCGACAGTGACTCGGCAATGCTGCTGGTGGAGGAGTTGGCCAAGGATGTATTGGCCAATGAAGTGTCGCAATGATAATCATCGTTGGTAGCACGTAAATATGAGATACGTCGCATTGGTTTCGAGTCGTCAAATGAAGACATGGGTCGAAAACGTCGTACAACATTTGTGTTAGTGGCTGCTGCCGCTGTTTTGTGGTTTGGGGGGAGGGGAAAATATAGAGAAATGGATGTAAAGATTATTAACAGGAATTTATAAGTACCGGATAACAACAACAATGAAACTGAGTCTTTTTTTTTAAATATTGGGTTGCCCAAAAAGTAATTGCGGATTTTTTAAAAGAAAGTAAATGCATTTTTAATAAAACTTGGAATGAACTTTAATCAAATATACTTTTTTTACACTTTTTTTCTAAAGCAAGCTAAAAGTAACAGCTGATACCTGATAAGCTGTGAAAAAATTTGTCAACGCCGACTATATGAAAAATCCGCAATTACTTTTTGGGCAACCCAATAGTTGTTAGATCTTAGTTAAGTTTTCTTTTTTTCTCTCAATTTTTGCAGTTTCACTTACTTCTGGTGTACACTGAAGCTATATTCGCTGAGGATGGTGATGCTTTAGTTGTTGGTGCTGTTGCTGTTGCAGCGACAACAGTGTTCACATCACCTTCGGCTATATCGGTCAATGTGGGCTTCATTTCATTTACATCCGTTAATTTATTTGCATACTCTGTTGAAAGGAACAAAAAAATAGAAAAGAAAATTGAAGAAAATGAAAGGAAATTAACTTATTAATTCTCCCATGAAGGAAACGAACGTATAATGACATTAGGTTTTCCAATAGTGTTAGAGTATGGGTTGAGCATACCATCATACATCATTGGCTTAAATGACTTATAATCGAATTACATCCACTTAGATGGGCTGGTAAAAGGTCGTATAGCAAATATATTCTTGGAAAAGCTTATAATTTAAGAACATGTGGGTAAAAATATTGAAAAGAGGGGGGTAAGAACTATTGGGTTGCCCAAAAAGTAATTGCGGATTTTTCATATAGTCGGCGTTGACAAAGTTTTTCAACGGCTTGTGACTCTGTAATTGCATTCTTTCTTTTGTCAGTTATCAGCCGTTTATTTTTTGCTTGTTTTAGAAAAAAAGTTTGTTTGATTAAAGTTCATTCTAAGTTTTATTAAAAATGCATTTACTTTCTTTTAAAAAATCCGCAATTACTTTTTGGGCAACCCAATAGAATTGGGCATAAATCGAACCAAAAATAAGTTCGCCGATGCAATGCGAACTTGGGTTTATGTTTCCGTCTATACTGGCGGCTACAATAACAACAAGTAAAAGGACAAAAAAAATAAAGCTTTTATGGGCTTTATACTCTTTATCGGCACATCGATCTGTACGGCAGCTATATCTAAATATAATTCGATCCGAACCATATTTGGGACGGATGCCGGGAGACCTAAAACTATCCACTGTTTCAAATTTCACCGAAATCGGATAAAAAATAAAGCTTTTATGGGCTTCAGACCCTTTTAACAGCAGATCGGTCTATATGGCAGCTATATCTTAATATAGTCCGACCTCAACCGTATTAAGTTCGGATTTCGGGAGGCTTAAAATAACCCACTGTTTCAAATTTCAACGAAATCGGTTGATAAATAAAGCTATAATGGGCTTTAGACCCTTAATCGGGAGATCGGTCTATATGGCAGCTATATGTAGATTTAGTCCGAAGTGAACCATATGTAGGTCAGATGCCGGGAGGCTTAAATTAACCCACTGTTTCAAATTTCAGCGAAATCAGATAATAAATAAAGCTTTTATGGGCTTCAGACCCTTCATCAGCAGATCGGTCTATATGGCAGCTATATCTAAATATAGTCCGATCTGAACCACATTTGGGTCCTATGTTAGGAGGCGTAAAACTACCCAATGTTTTAAATTTCAGCGAAATCGGTTAAAAAATAAAGCTTTTATGGGCTTTAGAACCTTTATGAGGAGATCGGTTTATATGACAGCTATACCTAAATATAGTCCGATTTGATCCATATTTAGGTCAGATGCCGGGAGGCTTAAAATAACACACTGTTTTAAATTTTAGCGAAATCGGGCAATAAATAAATCTTTTATGGTCTTCAGACCCTTTATCGGCAGATGGGTATATATGGCCGATATATCTAAATATAGTCCGATATGAACCATATTTGGGTCCTATGACGGAGGCATAAAACTACACACTGTTTCAAATTTCAGCGAAATCGTTTAAAAAATAAAGCTTTTATGGGCTTTAGACCCTTTATGAGGAGATCGGTCTATATGACAGCTATACCTAAATATAGTCCGATTTGACCCATATTTAGGTCAGATATCAGGAGGCTGAAGATAATCCTCTGTTTCAAATTTCAGCGAAATTGGGTAATAAATAAAGCTTTTATGGGCTTCAGATCCTTAATCGGGAGATCAGTCTATATGGCAGCTATATCTAGATATAGTCCGATCTGAATCATATTTATGTCCCATGTCGGGAAGCCTTAATCTATTCTCCGTTTCAAATTTCAGCGAAATCGAATAATAAATAAAGCTTTTATGGGCTTCAGACCCTTTATCGGGAGATCGGTCTATATGGCAGCTATATCTAAATATAGTTCGATCTGAACCATATTTGGATCAGATATCGGGAGGCCTAAAACTACTCACTGTTTCAAATTTCGGCGAAATCGGATAAAAAATAAAGCTTTTATGGGCTTTAGACCCTTTATGAGGAGATCGGTCTATATGACAGCTATACCTAAATATAGTCCGATTTGATCCATATTTAGGTCAGATATCAGGAGGCTGAAGATAATCCTCTGTTTCAAATTTCAGCGAAATCGGGTAATAAATAAAGCTTTTATGGGCTTCAGACCCTTAATCGGGAGATCAGTCTATATGGCAGCTATATCTAGATATAGTCCGATCTGAATCATATTTAGGTCAGATGGCGGGAGGCTTAAATTAACTCACTGTTTAAAATTTCAGCGAATTTGGGTAATAAATAAAGCTTTTATGGGCTTCAGGCCGTTTATCGGCAGATCGATCTATATGGCAGCTATATCTAGATATAGTCCGATCTGAACCATATTTGGGTCCTATGTTGGGAGGCCTTAATCTACTTACTGTTTTAAATTTCAGCAAAATCGGATAAAAAATAAAGCATTTATAGGCATTAGACCCTTTATCGGAAAATCGGTCTATATAGCAGCTATATCCAAATATGGTCCTATTTGACCCGTTCAAAAACTTGGCCAGCGTGCATCAAAAAGACGTATCTGTGCCAAATTTCAGTTCAATATCTCAATTTTTGAAGGCTGTAGAGTGATGACAACAGACGGACGGACAGAGACACGGACATCGTTATATCGTCTTAGAATTTTACGACGATCCGAAATATATATACTTTGTAGAGTCGGAAATTGATATTTCGATTTGTTGCAAACGGAATGACTAAATGAATATACCCCCTATCCTACGGTGTTGGGTATAAAAATGTATACTGGGGCGACAGGTAAGGACTTCTGGTACGACTCTGGTACCTGAAACCACCTGAGGTGGATTCCAACAAATGCAGTCGCCACAATTACTATTGGGCTAGGATTGATACCAACGTCTTGTATGTGTGTCCCGCATGTAGCCAAGAAGCACACGACACATGTCACCTGTTCAGGTGCTAATCCACCCTTACGAGTCTTACTACTAAATTACCTGAACGAACTCCACTCGAGCAACAGAGTTCCTATAATCTATCAAACAAATTTAGGAGGAACGCACAACACACTATTACAACATCATCGATAACCACTTAGATCGCCGTATGACACGATCAAACATGGTCTGGCCTGAATAGGACATCGACTAATACAATTTATGTACGTAGCACGTCAATTTATGCCAGTTGTACGTCAATTGTCTCAGCTAAGAGCGAAAAATGATAAAAAAAGTGTAACGAGCCCCTCAATTTTATATGGTCGTCAAATCGCTTGTTTTAAGTAGGCACACTTACAGTACGTTTACATTGGCCACAAAATCCGGATTTATAGCCACTGCGAGATTTAGGTGCCTGTCCTAAGTTTTTTTTTTCGAGGTTTTACCATACAAAAATAAATCCCATTTAAGAGGGGTTTAATCTTCCCCTTCCATGGCTTTTGGTTATCAATGCGATTCTGAGGTCTTTCGAGAGTAAGGGTGAAGGTCCTTGCCTGACGTCGCCATCATGTATAGAAACTCATTCAGGGATCGTTGCGGAAGCTGGTTGGTCTGGTCTGGTAGACGGGGGCCAATGGGCTTGACATAAGCTCCAGAAGACTGATGTTTTCAAAGGCTATCCTGCAGGGGGTAGAGCTGCTGCCCTAAGGTAATCCAGGGAAGTAGTGTGCCCTTTAACCTAACCTAATTACGAATTACGATAACCGTATCGTAACCAGTTTTGCCGTTTTTGGTAGGTTCCTACCAAAATTGGTAGGTTTTTATTCTCTTGGTAAGCTTACCTCAATTTTTGATAGTTTTTAGGTAGGTAAGATCAGATATTTATTGTAACTGGTAGAAGTGTTGAGGCATCTCTACTAAATTTCGTAAATTCTGGGCAATCCAAAATGAGGCTTTTGTGCATTCAGTGCACACTTACAGTACGTTTACATTGGCCACAAAATCCGGATTTATAGCCACTTCGAGATTTAAGTGCTAAACCATGAGTTTTTTTTTTGCAGGTTTCCCATTTTTTGAAGGATTTGTTTTTAAATCCCAAATAAACCCAATTTCATGGCTAAACAGTAAAAGCGTGATAAGTTTGGCCGATCATTGGGGATTGCAAATGGACCATATGGGTTCAGATTTGGACAATTTTTGGTAGGTTTTAGGTAGGTAAGATCAGATATTGACTGTAACTGTTAGAAGTGTTAAGGCATCTCATCTAAATTTCGTAAATTCTGGGCAACAAGTGAGGTGTTTGTGCATTCAGTGCACACTTACAGTACGTTTACATTGGCCACAAAATCCGGATTTACAGCCACTTCGAGATTTAAGTGCTAAACCATGAGTTTTTTTTGCAGGTTTCCCATTTTTTGAAGGATTTGTTTTTAAATCCCAAATAAACCCAATTTCATGGCTAAACAGTAAGCGTTATAAGTTTGGCCGATCATTGGGGATTGCAAATGGACCATATAGGTTCAGATTTGGACAATTTTTGGTAGGTTTTAGGTAGGTAAGATCAGATATTTATTGTAACTGGTAGAAGTGTTAAGGCATCTCTTCTAAATTTCGTAAATTCTGGGCAACAAATGAGGTTTTTGTGCACTTAGTGCCTTCAATTGGAAAATTCGGCTATATGGCAACTGCATGCAAATATGATCAGATCTGGTTCATACTCAAACTGGGGCGGAGAAGATGGGCAGTTAAAGCTTATCTCTGGGCTCAAACCCTTGAATCGCTTAATTCAAACTAGGCGCGGTAATTCATTGAAATTAAGGCAAAAAAATACGATTTTTATTAACTCAAGATTTCTTATCGGGAAATCGGTATAAATGGTGCCACCGTAGCGCAGAGGTTAGCATGTCCGCCAATGACACTGAACGCCTGGGTTCGAATCCTGGCGAGACCATCAGAAAAAATTTTCAGCGGTGGCTTTTCCCTCCTAATGCTGGCAACATTTTTGAGGTACTATGCCAGGTAAAACTTCTCTCCAAAGAGGTGTTGCACTGCGCCATGCCGTTCGGACTCGGCTATAAAAAGGAGGCCCCTTATCACTGAGCTTAAACTTGAATCGGACTGCACTCATTGATAGGTGAGAAGTTTGCCCCTGTTCCTTAGTGGAATGTTCATGGGCAAAATTTGCAATATCAAGATATGGGCCATCTTTGAACTTTAGGTTGTAGAGTGATTTCGACAAACAGAGGGACGGAAATGTTTAAGTCGTCTAAGAATATAATGACGATCTATTGGGTTGCCCAAAAAGTAATTGCGGATTTTTTAAAAGAAAGTAAATGCATTTTTAATAAAACTTAGAATGAACTTTAATCAAATATACTTTTTTTACACTTTTTTTCTAAAGCAAACTAAAAGTAACAGCTGATAACTGACAGAAGAAAGAATGCAACTACAGAGTCGTAAGCTGTGAAAAAATTTTTCAACGCCGACTATATGAAAAATCCGCAATTACTTTTTGGGCAACCCAATAGTATGCCGACTTTGTAGTGTTGAAAATGTACATTTCAATTGGATTAGCAAAATGGTTTTGTTTTATACCCACCACCGAAGAGTTGGTGGTGAGTATAAAAACATATATGCCATTTTTGGCCCTTAGAACATTTGGTAGCTTTGGTTGGGTTTGGTAGGATTTCCTAAAATTTTGGTAGGAAATAATTTTCTCGAGGCAGTCTGAGATTTTCCTTTTGGCCCTTAGTACATTTGGTAGCTTTGGTTGGGTTTGATAGGATTTTCCTAAAATTTTTGGTAGGAGATTTTAAATCTGAGATTTTCCTAAACTTTTTCATAGCATCCAGGGTTTTCCTAAAGAAACTTTTGACGTAGGCTCCTCTTTCAGCATGCGGCGTTCCCCAGCCTAAAAACCAACCTTAGAGGCACTGTTTGCAAATTTAGTTCTCATTAGGCAGCATATTCTCCATTGTTTAAAAACCAGCCTGTAGTGTTGATTACAGCGATATTTTGGCACTGAAGCGAACAAGTGTCCATATCTTGGTTTTACGATGGCAGTATACATCAAGTATATCATTATTCCCCCTCCCAGTCTAAACCAAAATCCTTAACAGCATCCATAGTATACCTAATGAAACTTTCGTCTTAGCCATCTCTTTCAACATGCGGCGTTCCCCCAGCACAAAAATTTTCACAGCATCCATAGTGTTCCTAATGAAACTTTCGTCTTAGCCAACTCTTTCAATATGCGGTGTTCCTCTAGCCTAAACACATTTTTGGAGGCACAGTTAAGAATTAAGTTCTCAATAGGCTGCATATTCAGCATTGTTCTCAAACCAGCCTGCAGTGTAGATTTCAGCGATATCTTGACTCCGACGCAAGTGTCTGAATTTTCTTAAATTCAAAACAGCTTTTACGATGGTATACAAGCAGATCATCTTTTCCACTCCCATTGTTACCCAAAATCCTCCTGCCTTACATCTTCTGCAGTGTACCCATATCCATACTCAACTAAATTTGCGGCATTTTTCAAGCTTCTTAAGAAAAAGAAGTTTGTCTCAAAAAAATATCGCCCAACTAATCCATCTTGGATTAGCAACGTTTGAAATTAAAAAAAAAAAAACAACTCTGCCTCAATGACTTCAATAAACAATTAACCAGGCTATATAAGTCCATCATAAGCCGTACAATCACAATCCCAAGCAGGCCAGGCTATCACAACATAACAATGGCCTGTACACACAGGCGGCAAACGGCCACAGGATATGGATGATGGTAGTAAAATTAAAATTTAATATTTCTATGAAATAATGGACAGTTTTACTTACTGTGGCTATTATTGGCGTTTGTGGTGTTAGCCTGATGATCGATCGTTGTATTGGCCAGGCTAGCCTTATAGATTTCCATGCGGCTATAACGATGGCCATCGACCACAGATGATGTTGATGATGCTGCTGTTGAGGATAGATTTGTTGTTGCTGCTGCTGCTGTTGTTGTTGTTGTTGGTGTTGTGGTTAGTGAAGAAGTTGCTGCTAATGTTGCAGCACTTGGAACTGTCATCTTTGGCGCCGTTGTTTGTTGCTGTTGATACATATGATGCGGATGCTGTTGTTGTTGTTGTTGCTGTTGCTGATGATGATGCAGCTGCATCCCCTGTTGTTGCACCTGCATTTGATGCAATGGATGATGATGCAGTGAATCATATAAAACACTTGGCTTTTTCATAATAGCATTGCCCCCAGCAGCGGCGGCCGCAGCAGCAGCTGCAGCGGCCGTTGCTGCCGCCGCCGTTGTTGTTGTTGTTGTCTCCATGGCATTTGTGTTGATGGACAAAGGCTTGAAAGGATCAAAACCTCGGGCTAAATGTGAAACCAATTTGCTTTCAAATCTAAAATGAAAGTAAGAAAAAAAAAATGGAAAACAATGAGCGGCAAGGTAGAGGAGGGTGAAGAAAACATGTAAAAACAAACATCACATTCTGCCTGGCCGAACTTTGGTTACCCTCCACCACAGATATAAGTATTAACCATATGTCTTCAAAATCTGTTGAAAATGGTTGATTTTTGAAGCCAATCAAATTAAGAATCAAACTCGGCATGGATGTCGGGGGATCTAAAACAAGTCACTATTCCAAATTCTGGGTAATAAGCGGGCCTTAAATGGTTTAAAGACCCTAAATCGGGAGATTGGTCTTGAGGGCAGCTATTGGGTTGCCCAAAAAGTAATTGCGGATTTTTCATATAGTCGGCGTTGACAAATTTTTTCAACGGCTTGTGACTCTGTAATTGCATTCTTTCTTCTGTCAGTTATCAGCTGCTACTTTTAGCTTGCTTTAGTTTTATTAAAAATGCATTTACTTTCTTTTAAAAAATCCGCAATTACTTTTTGGGCAACCGAATATATCCAAATGTGATCCGATTGGCACAATATTCGGGAAGAATAAGTAGGGGTCTAATTCAACTCACTGCACCAATTTTAAGGAAAATCGAATTATTAATACGTCCATCAAAATCCGTGCCGAGCATGGTTCATATTGGACCATATATGGTTCTATCTGAACCATACTCGGCACGGATATTGATGTGCCTTACACAATTCCCTATGACGTATGCAAAAGTGCAAAGATCTTAATGAGGAATATTTTGAAAAACCATAAAAGCGATTTTCGATGATTAACATTGTGTTCTCTAATCCCGAAATATAAAAGGCAACCCTCGTATAACCAAATCTGAAGCGGAATGATCCATTTGCAATTACCATGAATAAGAAGCATATGTGGAACATTTGAAGTAAATGCAAATTTTGTCCATGAACATTCTATTTGGGAACAGGGCAAACTTCTTACATGTCAATGACTGATGTCCGATTCAAATTTAAGCTCAATGATAAGGGGCCTCCTTTTTATAGTCGAGTCCGAACGGCGTGTAGCAGTACGACACCAGATGTATTCACATGGCTTCTATGCATGGCACAGTATCTCACAAATGTCGCCAGCAATAGGAGGGGAAAACCAACGCTGAAAATCTTTTTTTGATAGTCTTGTCAGGATTCGAACCCAGGCATTTAGCGTCACAGTCGGATATGCTTACTTCTGCGCTTCGATGGCCTTCAACATTTCAAGCGGATATTTTTATTCGTTGGTCCGTTGTCGTCATTTCGACAGACGGATGGACATGGCTAGATCGACTTAGAATGTCAAGAATAAAGGGGAGGGTCCGCCCCCCTTCGGATATCAAAAAATGTAGTACCCTATTTTCACAGGGGGCTCAAACTCTACCATGTATGAAAATTTCATGAAAATTGGTTCAGCCGTTTTTGAGTCTATACGGAACAGACAAACAAAGCGCAACAATTTAATTTTTATATAATATTGGGTTGTCCAAAAAGTAATTACGTATTTTTCATATAGTCGGCGTTGACAAATTTTTTCAACGGCTTGTGACTCTGTGATTCCATTCTTTCTTCTGTCAGTTATCAGCTGTTACTTTTAGCTTGCTTTAGAAAAAAAGTGTAAAAAAAGTATATTTGATTAAAGTTCATTCTAAGTTTTATTAAAAATGCATTTACTTTCTTTTAAAAAATCCGCAATTACTTTTTGGGCAACCCAATATTATATAAAAATTAAATTGTTGCGCTTTGTTTGTCTGTTCCGTATAGACTCAAAAACGGCTGAACCAATTTTCATGAAATTTTCACAGATGGTAGAGTTTGAGCCCCCCGTGAAAATAGGGTACTATATTTTTTGATATCCGAAGGGGGGCGGACCCTCCCCTTTACCTAAATTTTCAAAAATACCAGATCTCGGAGATGGATGCACCGATTTAAGCGAATTTTTGTATGCCACCTTATGGTACCCCAAAAGCACGTCATATAACCTGGGGGGACGCCCTATCCCAAAACCCACCCGAACGGACATGTTTACCGAATGGGACAATATGGGTATCAAATGAAAGGTATTTAAGAGTAGCGTAAGAATTTGGAAAAAAAATTTGACAAATTTCACTCTTAATTTTCGGGGGATCCCCTAACCCCAAAAAAGCCCAAATTGGACACTTTCACCGCTTTGGGCAATATGGGTATCAAATGAAAGGTATTTAAGAGTAGATTAAGAAACTTGGCATTAAAATGCATCCTTACGTGTAGGGGGTGCCTCATTCCCAAAAACACCACCTAACAGGACACTTAGTCGCTTTGGGCAATATGGGAATCAAATGAAAGTTATTCAAAAGTAGAACACAAATCTGACAAAAAAAATTTATTTTTGGTGTCTGAGGGCCCTTTTTTAACCCAAA
This sequence comes from Stomoxys calcitrans, assembly GCF_963082655.1. NCBI lineage: Eukaryota > Metazoa > Arthropoda > Insecta > Diptera > Muscidae > Stomoxys > Stomoxys calcitrans. Next base: position 150,371,788 of record NC_081555.1, on the reverse strand, counting down.
AAACCCCCCAGCAGAACAAATTTTTCTGATTGGCATAATATGGAAATCAAATGAAAGCTATTTAAAGGTAGAGTTCAATGCTGATATAAAAATGTATTCCTTGATGTCTGAGGGGCCTCCACACCCCCCCAAAACCCCTCAACAGGGCCTATTTACCGATTGGAACAATATGGGTATCAAACGAAAGATATTTGGAGTAGAAATCTGTTATAAGAATTTGGTCCAAGGTATCTACGGGGCCTCCCCAACCCCAAAACCGGCGTAAATGTCCAACGTCACAAAATGGGTATCGAATGAAAGGTCTTTGGGAGTTGAATACGAATCTGGTATACCCATTTAGGACAGAGTCTGGGACCGGCCCACCCACTAAATACCCTACAGTAGGACATGAAGTTCGATCGGGATAATATGTCAATTAAAAGAAATGTTTCGAATCTAATGTTGGTATAAGGATTCAAGTATCTGCGTTGCGTCCTACCGTTCCGCAGGACAAGTATATTGCGACAATAAAAGACTTGAATAAATTGTCGATTGTTTCTTAGCGACGGGGGGACCGACCCTCCCCTCCCAATAAATACAACGCCAAACTGTAATGTAGGATGACCGAGAATATATTGTACTCAAATGAAAGGACGTGTCAGAGGGCAATCCCCCTCCCCCTTCCTACCCAAAAAAAAAAGGAATTAAAAATAATATATGAAGGCCGATCAGGAAAGAAATGGACAGAAATAAGAGGTATTTGGTAGTAGAGTACAATGTTTACCCTCAAATTGAGATGGATACAGGAGGATCTGTTGATCTTTAAGAATGTGGTATCTCAAGTGGTCGGTATACCAAGATAACCAATACAAAAAAATTAATTAGTGTGAATCTGAACGAGACTCGTAGCCCTGAATATTTTGATAAGTACCGTCAAAATGCTTGACATTATGGGGTCAAACAAAGTCGTGTTCTAGCACGATGCTGATATTACTTCAGGATCCGCTTCTAAACTCCCTTCAAACCGGTCATGATTGCCTATGGTGATAAATAATAGGTATTTGATTGTAGAAAACCAATTTTTTTTAGGCTAAATGTTTGGGGGTCGTGTCACCCCATAAACTTTCCCTAAACCAATGGCAATTGGGGCTCAAATAAATGAAATTTGAGAGTAGAGCACGATGGGCTGCATACCTCTCAAACTAGACATAGTTGTGGATTATGGCAAAAAGGGGCTCAAATCTGTATCTGTTTCATGGCCAAGTGTTTCAGGCTGAGGCTTCAGCTAATAAACTCCCCCCTAAACCACACATATATACCGACTATACAATATGGGATTCAAATGATAGGTATCTGAAACCAGAGCACGAATCTGATATATGGGTATCAGCCTCACCTCCAAAAACACCCCCATACCGGACATAATTATCGACCATAACAATATAAGGCTCCAATTAAAGGTTTTTGGAAGAAGAGCACCAATATAATATTCAAATGAGTGCGAAATATCGGAAAGGCCGTACCAGCACCTCCAAACAGGACTTATATCCTGACGTGACCGTATAGGACTCACATTAAATAAAAGAGTGAAAGAAGGCACAGCGGAGCGGGCCCTGTCCTGCTAGTATCTTATATATAAAATTCAATTTGTGTTTGTTTGTTTGTTCCGTATAGACCGCTAACCTTGAAATTTTCACAGATTTTATAGGTTGGTCATATAATTTTTTGATATCGGGAGGGGGCGGACCCTCCCCCTTAACCCAAAAGTACTACCCAAAAATAAAAGAGGACCGATCGAGACAATATGAGTTTCAAATGAAAGGTATTCAAGAGTAGATTACGAATTTCATAAAAAAAGTAGGGCCCAAGTACGTGGGGGGCCGCCCCAGCACCAAAACCCCTTAAAATAGGTTTGTTTGACGATCATGACAATATGGGTATCAAATGAAAAGTATGCGGGAGTAGATAACGAATCTGGTATACAAATTCATGTTGAAGTATAGGGGGTCACCCCACCCCTACTAAAACGTCCAAAATGGGTACATTAGCCAATCACGGATATATGGGACTGGGTTATTTGTTCCGTATAGACTGAAAAACGGCAGAACCGATTTTCTCGAAATGTTCGCATATTGTGTAGGTTGGTCTGCAAGGAAACATAGGTTATGTAATTTTTCGATATCGAAAGGGGGACGGACCTTCCCCCTTATGCCAAAAACACAACCCAAAATCAAAAGTGAACCGATCGAGGCAATATAGGTATCAAATAAAAGGTATTGGAGAGTAGAATACGAATATGGTATTAGAATTTGAGTCTAAGTACCCATCGGGCCGCCCGAACCCCAAAACTCCCCCAAACAGACATATTGAATGTTCATTTCAATATGGGGCTTAAATGAAAGGTATTTGGGAATAGATTTGGAATTTGGCATACAAAATCAGATCGGGTCACGCCACCCCTCAAAAACTTGATACTTGGCTGAACCGATTTTCTTAGAATGTTCATAGTTTGTGTACGTTTGTCTGGAAGGAAATAAGGGCTTTATAATTTTTAGATATCGGATGGAGGCGGACCCTCCCCTTTAACCCAAAAATGCCACCCATATCCGAAAGTGGTCCGATGGGCACAATAAGGGTATCAAATGAAAGGTATTGCAGACCAGAAAACGAATATGGTATTAAAATTTTGTCTTCAAGTACCCAGCGGGCCCCCCAACCCCAAAACGTCCTCTAAACAAATATATTCAAAGTTCATGTCAATATGGGACTTAAATGAAAAGTATTCGACAGTAGATTACAAATATGGCATAAAACATTAGGGTCCAAGTAATGAGAGTTCGCCCACCCCCAAATACCCCCAAATGGGCTTATTAGCTAACCATGGCTGTATGGGACTCAAATGCAAGGTATTAGGGAGTAGATTACGAATATGACGTTAAAATTTGCGTTCAAGTTTAGGTGGCGGTTTTCCTCCTAAAGATACGTCAAATGGGTTATTTGACCCATTATGACAATATGGGAATCAAATGAAAGGTATTCAAGAGTAGAAAACGAATTTGATATCCAATTTTGGAGTCAAGTATTTTGGGCTACGCCCTAAAGCACCCCCTATGCTGAACTTCATTTCCGTTGAGAATAAAGAACAAATTTGATATCTATTTTCAATGCAAAGTGCCGTTGGCGGTGGTCGCCCAGCCCCAAAAAACCCCTTCAAACGGTTCATATTTACCGGCCATGGCAATATGGGGCTGAAATTAAAGGGATTTAGAAGTGCAGCACGAATTTCATATCCATATTTGAGTCGAAATATCTGAGGTGCCATCCCTCCCTTAATGAGAACATTACCCAAGGAAGAACATTATCCAATGAGGAACATTACCACCAGGAACCGAGAAGGGGCAAAATTTCAAACCTCAATGAGTGCCTTCCGATTCAAGTTTAAACTCAATGATAAAGGACCTTTTTTATAGCCGAGTCCGAACGGCGTCCCGCAGTGCGACACCACTTTGGGGAAAACTTTTTAAATGCCAATGCACGGCATTGTACCTCGCAACTGTCGCCAACATTAAGAGGGGATAAACACCGCTTTGTCCGATATTCTCGCCAGGATTCGAACGCGTTCAGCGTCATAGGCTTCAATGGCACGAATTCGATATCCGCATTCAGGGCGAAGTGTGCCCACCCTAAAAAGATATTAGAGTTAAAGTAGGCACAGTGGAGCGGGCCCGGATCGGCCCACACAATGGTGGTGGGTATAAAAAATTGGTTGTAGACCCCTGCACCGAATGCTCTGAAACTATTGAAACTTCAAAATCAGTTGTATCTTCTCCATGATATCAGCAGATTTTGATAAACGAGAATTTCCGTTTAGTAAGGACAACCCTGGTGTAAGATTTTCTAAGGTGTTACAAATGTACTGATGAATCTATCATACATGCCATTGCTCCAGCTGGAGGATAGACTCAATTCACCATTTAACCAAAGCAAGTAAGAGCCTAGCTAAGCCATTGCCATTGCAGGTGATAAGATATTCAAATGACAATATGAAATTGCTTTTCAAACTGGAGCCCCCTCCAGACAAAAAAAAAAAAACCCAAAAAAAAAACAAAAAACGAATAAAAAAGAGAAAGAGCCTCAGTGTGTGAAACAATTACATAGTCCAATGGCCAAAAGCTATTTGCATATGGATATTGAAGTCCAAGTCTTGTATGGTAGTATCGGCTACCTGGGGAGTACTTACACTTTGTTAGTGACACCAGTTTCCTGCAAAGTTTCCATGAATTCATAATCCTTATGGTATTTATCACGCAATAATGAACTGCTGCCATTGGTGTTGGTGCTGGGGCTGCCTCCACTGGTGGCTAGTCTCTGGTGTTGGAGATGATGTTGCTGTTGTTGCTGCTGCTGTTGTTGTTGCTGACTACGGGGCATTGTAGCCGTTGAACCATAGGTTCCACCGCCGCCACCACCACCTCCTCCTCCTCCTCCAGTTGAACTGGAGCCTAAATTCGGTGCGTAATGCATATCACAGTTTGCTGTTAATAATTCTCTCGTGCTAGACGATGATGATGTGGCCGACAATGGTTGCTTTACAAATGTGCGCACTTGTCCTCGTGCCACAGCCGCCGCTGCTGCTGCATTGTTGCTACTGCTGCTGTTGACAAAACTTAAGCTACCAACAACGCATGTCCCCGATGATGAGCCTCCCCCCACAGATGTCGATGATGTTGAGACCATAGACAATTGCGGACTACCAGATGGTGGTGTATGGGGAAAGAAGTGTTGCTGATGGGGATATTGTTGTTGTTGCTGTTGCTGCTGCTGGTGGTGTTGTTGATGTACATTTGGTAGCGGTGATTTGAGAAATTCTTCTTTTTGTTTTATCGATTCACGCAATCGTATCATCAAATCACTAGTGTCCACAGCAGCATTGAGAGCATATAAGGCGGCAGCATTTTGTTGCTGTTGCTGCAATTGTTGTTGGCGGGTTAATACTGTTAGATTTGCTGGTGGAGAGCTGTAAGCAAAAAGAAGAAAGTGAAGAAGAAAATTAATGGGTATGTTAAAAAAATTTTTTATTATCAATTATAGCAGCTATATCGAAATATGGTTTGATTTCGACCACATTCACCCCAGACCAGATTGAGTGGTCTAATATATTGGTTGCCCAAAAAGTAATTGCGGATTTTTCATATAGTCGGCGTTGACAAATTTTTTCACAGCTTGTGACTCTGTAATTGCATTCTTTCTTCTGTCAGCTATCAGCTGTTACTTTTAGCTTGCTTTAGAAAAAAAGTATAAAAAAAGTATATTTGATAAAAGTTCATTCTAAGTTTTATTAAAAATGCATTTAATTTCTTTTAAAAAATCCGCAATTACTTTTTGGGCAACCCAATACATTGTACAAGTCATTGTTCAATTTTGTACAACAAATTATTGGTTTTTTTTTGGTAGCTTTATCGAAATATAGACCCATCTGAACCATATACGAAACGGATGTCGAAAAGCCTATCATAAGTCACTGTCTTAAATTTCAGCGAAATCGGATTATAAATGTGCCTTTTATGGGGCCAAGACTTTAAATCGAGAGATCGGTCCATATGACAGCTATATCTAAATCTGAACCGATCTGAGCCAAATTGAAGAAGGATGTCGAAGGGCTTAACATAGCTCACTGTTTCAAATTTCACCGAAATCGGACAATAAATGCGCCTTTTATGGGCCCAAGGCCTTAAATCGAGAGACCGGTCCATATGGCAGATATATCAAAATCTGAACCGATCTGAGCCAAATTGAAGAAGAATATCCATGGGGCTAACACAACTCACTGTCCCAAGTTTCGGCGCCACCGGACAATAAATGCGCCTTTTATGGGCCCGAGAACTTAAATCGAGAAATCGGTCTATAAGGCAGCTATATCCAAATCCGGACCGATCTGAGCCAAATTGAAGAAGTATATCGATGGGCCTAACACAACTCATTGTCCCATTTTTCGGCGACAACGGACAATAAATGCGCCTTTTATGGGCCCAAAACCTTAAGTCGAGAGATCGGTCTATATGGCAGCTATATCCAAATCTGAACCGATCTGAGCCAAATTGAAGACGAATATCGAGGGGCCTAACAAAACTCACTGTTTCAAATTTCAGCGACATTGGACAACAAATGGGCCTTTAATGGGCCCAAAACCTTAAGTCGAGAGATCGGTCTATATGGCAGCTATATCCAAATCTGAACCGATCTGAGCCAAATTGAATACGAATATCGAGGGGCCTAACACAACTCACTGTCCCAAATTTCGGCGACATCGGACAATAAATGCGCCTTTTATGGGCCCAAAACCCTAAATCGGTGGATGGGTCTATATGGCAGCTATATCCAAATCTGGACCCATCTAGGCCATATTGCAGAAGTATATCGAGGGACTTAACTCACTGTCTCAAATTTCGGTAAAATCGGACAATAAATGCGTCTTTTAGGGGCCCAAAACCTTAAATCGAGAGATCGGTCTATATGGCAGCTATAGCCAAATTTGGATCGATCTGAGCCATATTGCAGGAAGATTTCGAGGGGCTTAACACAACTCACTGTCCTATATTTCAGCGACAACGGACAATAAATGCGCCTTTTATGGGCCCAAAACCCTAAATCGAGAAATCGGTCTATATGACAGCTATATCCAAATCTGGACCGATCTGAGCCAAATTGAAAAAGAATATGGATGGACCTACCACTACTCACTGTCCCAAATTTCGGCGACATTGGGACAATAAATGCGCCTTTATGGGCCAAAAACCTTAAATCGAGAAATCGGTCTATATGACAGTTATATCCAAATCTGGACCGATCTGAGCCAAATTGAAGAAGAATATCGATGGGCCTAAGAAAACTTACAGTCCCAAATTTCGCCGACATCGGACAATAAATGCGCCTTTTATGGGTCCAAGACCTTAAATCGAGAGATCGGTCTATATGGCAGCTATATCCAAATATGGAGCGATGTGGGCCAAATTGAAAAGGAATGTCCATGGCTCTAACACAACTCACAGTCTCAAATTTCAGCAAAATGGGATAGTAAATGTGGCTTTTATGGGCCTAAGACCCTAAATCGGCGGATCGGTCTATATGGGGGCTATATCAAGATATAGACCGATATAGCCAATCTTCGAACTTAACCTGCTACTGGACAAAAAAAGAATCTGTGCAAAGTTTCAGCTCAATATCTCATTTTTTAAAGACTGTAGCGTGATTTCAACAGACAAACGGACGGACAGACGGACGGACGTGGCTAGACAATCTTAGGATTTTTACGCTGATCAAGAATATATATACTTTATAGGGTCGGAAATGGATATTTCGATGTGTTGCAAACGGAATGACAAAATGAATATACCCCAATCTTTCGGTGGTGGGTATAAAAAATAGAGGGTACGTGTATCCCTATTTGCGAAAAAAAATCTCCTTTATTGTGTGGGACAGTCTAATAAACATATGCCATTTATTAACAGGGATATTGAAGCGTTTCAATCAATCCAAAATTATTAAACAAATTTAAGCATCGCAAAACACAAGTTTTTATGGATCACCCTCTAAAATGGCTAATAATCACACTTAACTTGAGCTAGCCTGTACAACTAGCTGTACAATCCTTTTTTTTACCGTGTCATCCAATTGAAATTCTATATATTGGGTTGCCCAAAAAGTAATTGCGGATTTTCTAAAAGAAAGTAAATGCATTTTTAATAAAACTTAGAATGAACTTTAATCAAATATATTTTTTTACACTTTTTTTCTAAAGCAAGCTAAAAATAACAGCTGATAACTGACAGAAGAAAGAATGCAATTACCGAGTCACAAGCCGCAATTACTTTTTGGGCAACCCAATAACTATTTCACTCATATAAATAGCATTCTTTTTGTGGCTTCAACATGCTATCAGTCTTGTGGCTTACTATATTGGCTGCCTTTATTGTTAATGCATCAATGGGATAAATGATAATAATTGGTTTTTAATAGCTTAACCACAAATCTATTTCTTGAATCATTGCCATGATTCACTGTGAGAAGGGTTCATTCACTTCACAAAAGAACACAAAGAACTGTTTGTAAAGGTTATTTGGTTAAAATAATTTTGAATTAAGTTCGGCCGTGCCGAACTTTGGATACCCACCACCATGGATATACTTGTTATTCTATTTAATATAACCCTAATATCCGACTATCTACCGATCTGAATCATATTTGATTAGACTTCTTGAGCCTATAGAGGGCGCAACTCCCATCCGATTTGGCTGTAATTTTGCATGAAATGTTTTATTTTGACTCCTAACAATTGTGTCAAGTATAGTCTAAATCAGTCCATAACCTCATATAGCCGCCATATAAACCGATCTTCCGATTAGACCTTTTGAGCCGCTAGAGGGCGCAACTCCCATCCGATTTGGCTGTAATTTTGCATGAAGTGTTTTAATTTGACTTTAAACAACTGTGGCAAGTATGGTTTAACTCAATCCATATCCCGATATGGCCGCCATATAAACCAATTTCCAGATTAGACTTCTTGGGGGTTCTATAGGGTGAAATTTTTAACCAATATGGTTGAAATTTTGCATATGTCGTTTTGGTATGATTTCCAGCAACTGTGCCAAATATGGTTTAAATCGGTCCATAACCTGACATAGCTGCCATGTAAACCGAACTTGAATCTTGACTTCTTAAGCCACTAGAGGGCGCAATTTTTATCCAATTTGGCTGAAATTTTGCATGAGGTGTTTCGATGTGATTTTCAACAACTGTGCCAAGTATGGGTGAAATTGGAGAATAACCTGATATAGCTGTCATATAAACTAATCTGAGGTCTTGACTAGACAAATGCGATCCATGGTGGAGGGTATATAAGATTCGGCCCGGCCGAACTTAGCACGCTTTTGCTTGTTTTTTCAAATTACTAATACTTCCTTATTCTAAATAAAACATTAATTAAAATAAATGAATGAGCAAGAAAATATCAATTTTCCCACCTTCGACATGGTGTATGACACATATGGCAGAAACAATTTAAAACCGCATCGAGTGGACTCATCTTTGAGATTGGTTGGCAGCTGCTTTTGCGTTGTGGGTATTTTATATGTCTGTGGGGGATTAATTCGAAGCTGAGCTAAGCTAGGCCAAGCTAGCTAGTCAGCTAGAGATTGTTTTATATTAAAACTTATTTATTTTTATAAATAATAACAAATTGTGGTTCTTTTGTGGGTTTTATTATAGCACCTCTATGAAAAATGGGACTAGTATTAAATTTTTATAATTTTTTTTTTTTGTGTTTGCGTTTTTCCTTTGCCACTTGATTTAGTTGAATAAAATTCCACCAAGAAAAAAATCAACATGAATATGTAAACGCAACACTTGAAACAACTGGCAAACACATGACATACTATAAGTTATGACAAACAACAACGCTCACTGTGAAAACTTAGTTAAAGGCACGCGACCAAATTGGCTGTGGCTAACAATAACAAATCACACATTTGGCCAAAACTAAGCTACAGGCCAAAATTGTATGTAAACGATGTACGACGAAGCCAGGGGTTGACCGAAAAAAAAAAAACAGACGCACATACACAAAAGTAACGATAATGCGCGCTAAAGACAGTTTTGGAGCTAACACCACCAGTGCCACCACCACCATCAACCATCCCACCTAGCTTTTGCATAGGTTTTAGCTACGAACAGTTGGGAGTGGCTGGCTGGCTAGCTAGTGGCTACTATCTTTTTGATTTATGTCTTTTGTGTTTCAAATATCTTTTTTTGATTTTTGTTATCCAAGTGTAAAAACGAAAGTGTGAATTTGTTAAAATAAACTATATTTTATAAAACTTTTTTCGCGGAGTTTGTTGTTTTTGGTTGGCTTTAAAAATTTTTGAATAAATTTAATTTGGCACAAGCGAGGCAATTCGTTTGAAAATTGATTTTCCGTTATAACAATCACACACACACACACAGGGACACACGAAAGTTGTTACAAGTCGCACTTCTTTTACGCCAAGATTGCCAAGTGGTAATGGTGTGACAACATAGTCATGGGATAATCACAAATCTTGGCTATTAACTGTTGGTTGAGGGCTATTGACGGAGCCATTACTCAGCGGTGATACCCCCGAGACAGACACGAACTGTGGTAAGATAAGAAGGCAAACCAAAGAAACCCCCCACCCAACATATAGTAAGGCGCGTATGCATTTACAATAATTCAAGACTTTTGTATAGTTGCCACATTTATGCAATTTTTATTCAATATGAACCTTAAAGCGATTTATCCTTTAAATGGCTATGATTTTTGCCCTCACTATACACACACACACACACATACACACTAAAACCAATGGTGGCGCGACAATGCAGATATAAACACTACCACGACGACGGACAAAAGCGACAACGGCGAATGGGGACATCAACGATGTCAATGGCGAGACCACAATAAACACGGACAATATTTGTCCGCCCGATTGACGGACAACAACTGTCAGCCTGGCGAAAACTGAAATGTTGTCACCATTAAGCGCATGCGCATGCTCCTCTGTTCTGCTCCGATGTGCTGTGCTGTGTTGTGTTGTGTTCCACTCACAGTTAAAATTCTACACGCAAAGACGTCAGTCAGTCCGCCAGTCATCACAAACCAACCGGCCGCTGTCTATTGTTGTTGCACACTCATACGCGGCTCCATGTGTTTGATGGGCATTTTATTGGCATAGTGTCACCCGAAAAATAGCAAAAAAAAAAAACAAACAGAAAAACAAAAGTCGTAATAATAAGCAGAGTCTTATAGCTTTGCTCATTTTTTTTTCGCTGCTTCGATTTTATTCAAGCCGCACACTCTCCTTAAGTCATATTAAAATACTTAAAATTAATGATATATGATGAGTTTTGTTTTGTGGCTCGTGCTAATATGGTGCCATAGTGAAAAAAAAAAACAGTAGTGGGTTCTTATAAGAGAGTGGGTGGGTATGGTAAGGCGGGAAAAAAATTAAATTCAAAAATATTAAATTGGAAAAAAAAAATAAATTAAAACAAATAATTTCGCCTGGGACGAATTTTATATACCCTCCACCATGGATCGCATTTGTCAAGCTCTTTGAATGACTTTTTCAAATACATATAAGCTATAGCAAGTTATTGGCCGATATGGACCGTACTTGCCATGGCTGTAAAGAGTCATAGAAAAAGACCAATTCCAAAATTTCAAGCAAATCAAGCAATAATTGCGCTCTCCAGAGGCTCAAAAAGTTAAATTGGGAGATCGATTTATATGGCAGCTATATCAGGTTACATACCGATTTAGACCATACTAGGAACAGTTGTTGGAAGTTACACCAAAGCGATATGTGCAAAATTTTAACCATATTGGACAATAATTGCGCCCTCTAGAAGCCCAAGAAGTCAAATCGGGAGATCGGTTTATATGGCAGCTATATCAGGATATGGACTGATTTAGGCCATACTTGACACAGATGTTGGAAGTCAAAATAAAACACTTCGTGCAAAATTTCAGACAAATCGGATAAGAATTGCGCCCTCTAGAAGTTCAGGAAGTCAAGGTCCAAGATCGGTTTATATGGCAGCTATATAAGGTTATCAACCGATTTTGACAATACTTGGCACAGTCGTTGGAAGTCATAACAAAACACTTCATGCAAAATTCCAGTCAAAAATCTAGAAGCTCTAGAAGTCAAGACCCAAGAAAGTCAAAATAAAACACTTCATGCAGAATTTCGACCAAATCGGATAAGAATTGCGCCCTTTAGACGCTCAAGAAGTCAAGATCCAAGATAGGCTTATATGGCACCTATACCAGGTTATCAACCGATTTAGACCATACTTGACACAGTCGTTGAAAGTCAAAATAAAACACTTCGTGCAAAATTTCAGCCAAATCGGATAGGAAATGCACCCTCTAGAAGCTCAAGAAGTCAAGACCCAAGATCGGTTTATATGGCAGCTATATCAGGGTATCAACCGATTTAGACCAAACTTGGCACAGTTGCTGAAAGTCAAAATAAAATACTTCATTCAAAATTTCTGCCAAATCGGATAAGAGATGCGCCCTCTAGAAGCTCAGGAAGTCAAGACCCAAGATTGCTTTATATGACAGCTATATCAGGGTATCAACCGAGTTAGACCATACTTGACACAGTTGTTGAAAGCGAAATTCCCAAGTTCTTTTTCTGAATCGGTCTTGGTGCCAGGTAGTCTGAGGCCTTCCTCAGTCTACCTCTCACATCTATAATACTCAGAATGAAGATGTGGCCCTACCTACTTCAGCTTGTCATGCTCCTTTAGTCCAAGCGCAATCTTGGCGCCCCAGTTCCCAATATAGAACTCAATTAGCTGCAAATCTAGCATCGTTTCTAAACCCTTCTGCATGTCAGTCTTTCAACATACCCTAACTCACTGGTTTCAGTCTTCTCATCTACAGCCTTTCACCATACCAGCGTGCCATACGTCAAAACTGGCTTCGAAATGGCTGTATGCAGTTCCTAGTTCTTTCGCCTCCTTCAATAACAGCAGAGTTGACTTAAATAAAGGGTGATTTTTTTGAGGTTAGGATTTTCATGCATTAGTATTAGACAGATCACGTGGGATTTCAGACATGGTGTCAAAGAGAAAGATGCTCAGTATGCTTTGACATTTCATCATGAATAGACTTACTAACGAGCAACGCTTGCAAATCATTGAATTTTATTACCTAAATCAGTGTTCGGTTCGAAATGTGTTCATTCACCGTAACGTTGCGTCCAACAGCATCTTTGAAAAAATACGGTCCAATGATTCCACCAGCGTACAAACCACACCAAACAGTGCATTTTTCGGGATGCATGGGCAGTTCTTGAACGGCTTCTGGTTGCTCTTCACTCCAAATGCGGTAATTTTGCTTATTTACGTAGCCATTCAACCAGAAATGAGCCTCATCGCTGAACGGTGAATGAACACATTTCGAACCGAACACTGATTTTGGTAATAAAATTCAATGATTTGCAAGCGTTGCTCGTTAGTAAGTCTATTCATGATGAAATGTCAAAGCATACTGAGCATCTTTCTCTTTGACACCATGTCTGAAATCCCACGTGATCTGTCAAATACTAATGCATGAAAATCCTAACCTCAAAAAAATCACCCTTTACAAATAAGTACAAAAGTTTTTTTATCAATTTTTTTTTATTCCTGTGAAAGTACGTTCGGATACCATTATGTATGGAGCTCGATTTCTTTTGTATGGCAAGTACGGGCACGTTTTCAAGCATAAATTGGTCGATACTAATGCAATGTCTCGTTCGATATTCGTACAAAGTTCATCAAACTTCGCTGGCTTGTTGGCATAGACCATAGACTTAAAGAGCCTAACGTCGTCAAATCACATGACAAATACGGTCAATCGACTGGACCATTTCGTGAGATAACATGATCTCCAAATTTGGTTTCCAATAAATTGATTGTGGCTTGTGCCACCGTTCTGTTGGAACCACATGTCCTCCAAGTCCATATCATATTCTGCTATCACTGAACGGTAGCGATTCCCATTCACAGTAACGTGCTGGTCTTGATCATCAAGGAAGAAGTACGTTCCAATGACGTTATCGGCCCATAAACCACATCAAGCCGTAATTTTTTCGGCACACACATGACATTCACTGTGTGGCTTGTGGCACCGTTCTGTTGATACAAAATGTCCTCCAAGTCCACATCATATTCTGCTATCACTGAACGGTAGCGATTCCCATTTGCAGTAAGACCGGCGTCTTGATCATCACGGAAGAAGTACATCCCAATGACGTTATTGGCCCAGAAACCACACCAAGCCATAATTTTTTCGGCATTCACATGACATTCACTGTGTGGCTTGTTGCACCGTTCTGTTGGAACCACATGTCCTCCAAGTCCAAATCATATTCTGTTATCATTGAACGGTAGCGATTCCCATTCGCAGTTACGTGCCGGTCTTGATCATCACGGAAGAAGTACGTCCCAATGACGTTATTGGCCCATAAACCACACCAAGCCATAATATTTTCGGCATTCACATGACATTCACTGTGTGGCTTGTGGCACCGTTCTGTTGGAACCACATGTCCTCCTAATCCATATCATATTCACATGACATTCACTGTGTGGCTTGAGGCACCGCTCTGTTGGAACCACATATCTTTTAAGTCCATATCATATTCCATTATCATTGAACGGTAGCGATTCCCATTCGCAGTAAGACCGGCGTCTTGATCATCACGGAAGAAGTACGTCCCAATGACGTCACCGGCCCATAAACCACACCAAACCGTAATTTTTTCACGATACAATGATGACTCTGGAGTACGTGTGGATTGTTATCTGACTAATAACACATATTTTGCTTATTGACTGAGCCATTCAGCCAGAAATGAGCCTCATGGCTGAAGACGATTTTTCGATGAAAAGGATGAGGTCACTGACTCCGAATTTCGGTATTAAATTTTAATAATTTCGACTTGTTGTTGGCTCGTATATCTTTTCATCATGAGGAGAAATGTCAAAAGAGCGGCAAAAAAATATGGCGTCGCTAACCTTACTGAAGAGAAAGGTCAAAAGAGCCGCAAAAAAAATATGGCGTCGCACAGTGGGATGGGAAAAAAATAAGTTGAAATAACTCTGCCATTTCAAAACAGATAGAGATATTTTCATGACATGGTTATAGCGGAGGTGTTATGCAGTTTTTATGCAGCACATCAGGGCCCTAGAAGTCCCAGTCGTCCATTGGCGGGCCTTCAAAGTTGGTCCGAGGTGACCAACCCTACAAAATTTTGTTCGGGCTGTCAAAAGTGTACTTATGGCCCGATTTTCAAATTTAGCTTGAAAGTGTTAAAAAAAAACCCTAACAAAAACAGGCCTAAATGTGGGGGATATCTATTATAGTGTCCAAGAATTATGACAAACAATTTTTTTTCTTAAATTTTCGCAGAGGCTCGTCTTTAATTTTGGTGCTTGTGAAAGCTTTTCTGAACCGATTTCGAATTTCTTTTCTGATATGGAAAGCTAATAAAATTTACTATTTTTTGTGGCGATATATGCTAATGTCCGATTTTTCAGTCAAAAGTATGCGTGTTACAAAACAAAAAATGTGGAATAAATAAATATAGTCCGATTCGGACCATAAATGAATGCTGAACATGGTAGAAGTCGTTGTGTAATATTTCAGTTCATTCGGATAAGAACTGCGCCATGCAGGGTCTCAAGAAGCAAAATCGGGAGATGGGCTAATATGGGAGCTGTATCAAGCCATTAATCGATTCAGACTATATTAGACAAGTATGTTGAAGGTCGTTGTAAAAAATTTCTGCCAAATCGGATGAGAATTGCGCCCTCTAGAGGCTCAAGAAGTCAGATCCAAGATCGGTTTATATGGCAGCTATATCAGGTTATGTACAGATTTGCGCCATATTTAGCACAGTTATTGGAAGTCATAACAAAACACCCCGTGCAAATTTTCAGCCAAATCGGATAAGAAATGCGCCCTCTAGAGGCTCTAGAAGTCCAGATCCAAGATCGGTTTATATGACAGCTATACCAGATTATGAGCCGATTTGAATCATACTTAGCACAGTTGTTGAAAGTGACATCAAAACACTACGTGCAAAATTTCAGTCAAATCGGACGAGAATTGCGCCCTCTAGAGATTCAAAATCAAGATCCCAGATCGGTTTATATGGCAGCTATATAAAAACATGAACCGATTTAACCATACTTAAAGCAGTTGTGATACCAAAACACCACGTGCAAAATTTCAGTCAAATCAGACGAGAATTGCGCCCTCTATAGGCTCAAGAAGTCAAGACCCCAGATCGGTTTATATGGCAGCTATATCAAAACATGGACCGATTTGACCCATTTACAATCCCAACCGACCTACACTAATAAAAAGTATTTGTACAAAATTTCAAGCCGCTAGCTTTACTCTTTCGAAAGTTAGTGTGCTTTCGACAGACAGACGGACGGACATGGCTAGATCGACTTAAAATGAAATGACGGTTAAGAATTGATATACTTCATTGGGTCTCAGACGCATATTTTGAGATGTTACAAACAGTATACAGTATACCCCCATCCTATGGTGGAGGGTATAAAAACTGGGAAAACCCTTGGAGTTCTCATAACACAAAGCTTAGACTGCCAACTTTAGAATATATATTCATATCCCCAAGTAATAAATAATTGTATGCATAAAATTTGTTGCGCCATCTAAGGATTTAGGTCTCTACGGACATTTTACTAAAAAATTTTAATTTTGCAAACATCTTTCCCCAGTGTAGGGATTTTGGGTGTTTTCATCATGAAATGTGGCCAAAATTTCTACTCATTTTTTTAAAAAGATATTCATCTACAAATTTGTGAAAAATTGGAATGATATCTTCAGTAGTTTTGGTTTTATGATATTTTCAATTTGAATTTTATTATTTTCTCAAAAGTGTATTATTTGGCCTCATTTGGGTTTCAGCTATAACCATCTAAAAATTTCATGAAGATATCTCTATCCGTTCCAAAATGGCAGACTTATTTCCACTTATTTTTTTTTTTTTCATCCCACTGTGCGTCCCTATCGGTCCATTTTTTTATAGCGTCCCAGAAAAAAAACCCCTGCATCTTTAAGTGAAGAGCACCAGCTTCACTTACCTTCGGTTAGTCTTTAATGAATTTCTCCTATCTCCATTATTTTCCTGTAAGCGATTTCATTTAGTGTCTCACATTAGTAGACTACCCCCCACAATGATAACATTAAAATATTTTCGCTCAGAGCAGTATAGCTCAAGAGTCGGGTGGGTGGTGGTTAGAAATATATGTAAATATGATGCATTTGCGATCGCAGTGGCGTTTTGGCGTATGTATGTGTGTGTGTGTGCATGTGTTTGTTATATCCATAATAATCGTTTATCGAATTATGTTATGTGTCACATATTATGGACGTATGGACGCGATCGTTACGATGTGATGTGATGCTACGTGACGACGTACGAACGACGTACATTTATCCATATCAGTCAGCCAGTCTGTCACCATAGATAGAAGAGAAGTTGATTAAAAATACCAACAAACCAACCATACCGGCAAACCAGAGAAAGAGCAAAAAAAAAACACAAAACATTTTTTAAGCTCGTCTTGTCTTAATGATATTCAGCTCACATTTGCAGAAGGCAACACAATTGAAAGAAACTATAGAAAAAATGAAAAATACAAACAAATATGATTTAATTAGCATTTGAATTCTTTGGCGAAATCCAATGAAATATTGAAGCGCGTTTACTTATTAAACACAGTTTTTTTATTTTTCATTATTGTTATTGTTTTTGTTCATTGCCCATACATTAGTACCTTGCACAGCTCTCTTCTCACTCAATGGCTTGCCGCCCTCTCTTTTAGGCTCTCTTTGAATTGTTCGCCTTCTTTGCTTGCCCTCTGAGCATGAAGAGGGGAACACAGCGCTATCAAAAGAAGAGTGTCATGTTTATTGTTGTTGTTGTTGTATTGTCTGATCCATAAAAGGTTGTCATTCGTCAAAGACAGAAATTATGACAATACGCGGAAATATTTATAAATACATTAAAAAAAAAACGCTATTTTTATATGAGCAAACGATGAGCATGAGGTCGATCGGCAATTCAGTGGCAGCCAAAACAACAAGAGTAATAAAAAATGGCGTTATTTAAAAATTTCATATTTCTCTGTCACTTTTGTCAACAAAAAGATTATAACAACAATGTGTATGCAATTTGAACTTTAAAATTTCAGTAATGTCCACACACATTTCCAATATGTTTTGCATTATTTCAAAGTGACGAACATTCGAAGTGCTCCCTTCGGATCACTATAGGATATGTTTTCGGGTAGAGCACAAGAGGGGAAGGAGGGTACCATACAGAAATCCGAGGAGGGCCCCCAAGGGGGCCTCTGGAGGACGCAAGGGAACTGGAGATCGTAGTCGATCTTGAGAGCAGAAGACCAAGAGCCAAGAGAAAGAACACGAGTATCGTGACGCCCTTGGCAAGTTCAAGAAGGAGACGAGAAAAGTGAAGAGGAATTCTTAGACGAGATTTTGTGGGGGATTTATCCTCGAGGCGGGAAGAATAAACCACAGTACGGCGATGGCTTATTAGTCTGTCATCATTTTTTCGGAAAACACTGGAAAGACTGATTGACCTGAAGGAGAGAGGGGGACTGACGCCAGAGAACTTCAGTGGGGCACAACATGCATACCCCAAAAGCAGGTCGGTGGAGACGGCCCTTCACGAGATGGTACAGGTACATACGCCTCATCAGCGTTTATGGTCTTAAATAGTTCAGCTAGCAATCCATCGCCTCCTGCTGCCTTGTGGTTCTTCAGGCGGGTAACTGCACTCAACAAAATTTGTTATCAAAACAGCAAACATGTTTGCTAAAAAAGGAGTTTTTGTCAGTAGAGCAGTAACAAAAAATGCGAGCGAGTTCATCTACATTTCGATATGTGTACCAATGGATGGATCAGGTAGATTCTTTACAGTAATATACTACAAATTAAAATCATCTCTTCCAAAAAATGCCAAATGAGTAACAAACAAACATAAAAATAAAAATCTGCTGATAAAAAAAGAAAAACATTTTTTATCAGCAGATTTTTGCACTTAAAACAGCAGATTTTGTTTGCTGATTTAGTTGACCGAAATGTTTGCTAATACAGCAGCCTTATGTTTGCTGAAACAGCAGTAATGTCTGTTTGCTAATACAGCAGCCTTATGTTTGCTGAAACAGCTGAATGTCTGCACTTTCCCATTTTCAGCTGACAAAGACTGCTGTTTAAGCAAACACTTTTGCTGTTTTGAATAACAAATTTGGTTGAGCTTAGCAACTGGGAAAATGTTTCTATCTAAATCCTAAGCACATTATTTGTATACGTTACCAGATTATTTGTATACGCTACCAGATTATCTGCAGCGGCATATTCCTATACCAAAGGATTTTGTGTTTAATTCTTTAATTTTGTCATTCTTCATATACTCACTCTCACTCTTTATATAAACACTCTCACGAGTTTTCATGTATCTTTTCTTGTTGTGGAATAGATGTTGCTATTCCCTCCTATTTTTCGATGCCTATCTTTTTGTCATTACTACGGCAGGGTTGCTATGCACATCGGATTTTTGGCTTCGATAGAATTTTAATTTTTTTTTTATATTTTTAGCAAATTCACCAACATTTTAGACATTTACTTCCCTGTGTTATCCAATCACAAATAAACCATTGCGGCTTTAACGAAAGTTTTTTTTTCTGTTAAAACCTTGGATTTTAAAAATTATAACTAACTACCCTATCATACCATAAAGCTTAACGAAATTTTTATGGTACTTTCAAATAAAATTCATGGCTTAGAAAAACTTTATTACATCATTAAATGTCCATAATCATAAAAAAAGCCTATTTGCAGGTCACAAGTAATGTGGCGTTGGTAACACTATTACTATCTACCACATCATGGATCATAAAAAAATTGAAATGCATTTAGGAAAAAAAATAATAATAATAAATAAAACCATGTTGTGGGAAAAATATTTTGACCACATACCACATAACAAAAACAAATTCAAATAATTTCCTCATCCCAAAGTGTATTTAATTTATAAATGGTTGCTTTAATTTATCAAAAAAGCAAGCCGAAAAAATAAGCAAAAAGTGTTAAAGTAGAAAAAACCAAACCAATCTCACGGGCAAACAAATCTATGGGGGGGGTGGTTTCTCATTACTCTTTCATACTCGTTGTGCATGTGCAAGTACATATTTGTATAATGCGTAATGCCCTTAGTGCTCAGGTGTTGGTTTTTTTTTTGTTGCCTTTTAGTGGGACAGATGTACAAACTGTTGTTGTTAAGGTAGTCAAGAAAAGCTGCCACACACAGAGGGCAGACATTCCATAGACCACAATAGGTAAATGTGACGACTTAAAAGGGAAAATGGATTTTTAAAACAAAGCAACAACAACAAAAAAAAAGAAAACAAAATGGGAAAACTATTTTAACAAACATTAAAGTGTTACATAAATTACCATAAACAACCATAAATGGCCAGCCACAACACAGCAGACAGTGTCCCTACAATGAATGGCTATAACGATGTTGTTGTTGCTTTGCATTGAAATGCATTTAAGGAGGTGTAAGTGTGTGTGTGTATGGTGGGAGGGTAAGTACACATTAATTATGAGCATTAAGCTCAATAAATGAAAGTGAGCAAGAATGAAAGACAAAGCGGAGAGTTAGTGAGTGATAATTATTTCAGAGAGATAAAAAACATAGTAAAACACTTGTTGACTTTGTGGTGTAGCCGTTAGGCCACAAACATATAACCTTTGTTAAACAGCTAGGGAAGAGCAAACAACGCACAGTGGGAGAAATTCGAAAAAAGGACTATAAGCCGTATACGAACGATTAGAGATATCTCTTAAAAATTTGGAATGGTTAGAGGACCATACAACAGGTTCAGAGAACATTCTGTCTTGGCGTAGGCGGAGCGATGAGGACCACGCCCACTAGGGCACTGGAGACTATTCTAGATATCCTAAACATCGACATACAGATTAAGTGTGAGGCAGCCACTGCGGCTATGAGCCTTAAGAATGAATTGAGAATGGGAGCAGCTCATACCATCGCGGTAAACTCGAGGCGACGATAGGAAATCTGGAAGAAAGGGAAGATGTTTCTGATCGGATACCTGAGATGAACCTTGAGGTCGAGTGCGAGGCACTGCTGTCAACGGCACAGTCTTGGATTTACGGAAGTATTGCCATCTGGAAGAACATGTTACACGAATGGATCAAATCTAGAGGACAGAGTGGGCCTGGGGGTCTACATTGAGAACCCAGGGACTAAATCTGTTTTAGACTGCCTGACCTTAGTACGGCCTTGCAGGCGGAGATGTCGTCGATAACGGAATGCGTGGTTTGGTGTGGGAATTTTTGAGCACTATCCAGTAAAAACATTTTGGAAATCGGACCACAAACGAAGATTTGACAGCCTCAACAAAATTTCGAAATACCGAGGTGACCAACTTTAAGGGCCTACCAAAGGGCGCCCGGACAACCTCGAGCCTTGAAATTACACTCACGATCTCGACAGTTACTTAGCTCTAACCCATCCAAACTTTATAGAAATATCTTCATCCGTTCTTACGCGGCATATTTTTAGCAGTTTTTTTTTAATTTTTCCCACTGTGCAACCTATAAGAGTTTGAGTAGTTGAAGATCATAAAAATCATAAAAAAGGTCAGGTATTCAAAAGGTATTAATACTCACGACTTTAACACTTTCGAATTCATATCACTTACCTAAAATGAAAAAAAAAACAAAAATTTTATTAAGTAGTGCTTCAAAGTAATTAAATAATTTTTTTTTTTTTGGAAAAAAGTTCCAAGACCACTTTTTATAGAAACATTTTGGAGGAAAATTTTTATAGAAAAATTTTGGAGACCAAATTTGTTATAGAAAAAATTTGGAGACTAAATTTTTTATAGAAAAATTTGGAGACCAAATTTTTTTTTGGAAAAATTTTGGAGACCAAATTTGTTATAGAAAAAATTTGGAGACTAAATTTTTTATAGAAAAATTTGTAGACCAAATTTTTTTTGGAAAAATTTTGGAGACCAAATTTTTTATAGAAAAATTTTGGAGACCAAATTTTTTATAGAAAAACTTTGGAGACCAAATTTTTTATAGAAAAATTTTGGAGACCAAATTTTTATAGAAAAATTTTGGAGACCAAATTTTTTATAGGAAAATTTTGGAGACCAAATTTTTTATAGAAAAATTTTGTAAATTTGGAGACCAAATTTTTTATAGAAAAATTTTGGAGACCAAATTTGTTATAGAAACATTTGGAGGAAAAATTTTTATAGAAAAATTTTGGAGACCAAATTTTTTTTAGAAAAATTTTGGAGACAAAATTTTTTATAGAAAAATTTTGGAGACCAAATTTTTTTAGAAAAATTTTGGAGAATAATTTTTTTATAGAAAAAATTTGGAAAAATTTCTAGACCAAATTTTTCATAGAAAATTTTCCAGACCAAATCTTTTATAGAAAAAATTTAGAAAAAATTCCAGACCACATATTTTATAGGATAGACATTTAGGCCAAATTTTTATAGAAAAAAATTCGGCAACAAACTTTTTGCGGGAAAGTTTTCGGCGACAAATTTTTTATAAAAACATTTTATGGACCAAACTTTTTATAGAGAAAAATTGGAGACCAATTCTTTTGTAGAAAAATTTGATCTTCAAATTTTGTTTTCGAAATTTTTTCCCATTAGAGAGTTAGTCTCTAAAATTTTTCTACAAAAATTTAGTCTCCAATCCTCGAAAGTTTTTTCCTAAACAATTTGGTGTCCTAAAATTGTCTATAATGAAATTGGTCTTAAAAATTTTTCCATGGGAAAAAGTTTGGAGAATTTAAATACCAACTTTTTTTATTGAAAATTTTTGCAAAGATCAACATCTTTTTTTTTGAAAAATTGTTGAGACCATACTTTTACGGAAAAATTTCGAGAATTTGGAGATAATATTGTTTACAAAAAAATTTTGGAGTTAAAATTGATTATAAAAAAATTTTGGAGACCAAATTTTTTGTAAAAAACATTTTGGAGACTAAATTTTTTGCATACAAAAATTTTGGAGACCAAATATTTAGTAAAAAAATTTTGGAAACGAAATTTTTTTGTAAAAAAAATTTGGAGACCCAAATTTCTAAGAAAAACTTAAAAACCAATTTTTTATAGAAAAATTTTGAAACCAAGTTTTTATAAAAAAGTTTGCAAACCAAATTTTGGAGACCAAATTTTTTTAAAAAAAAAATTTGGAAACCAAATTTTTTTGTAAAAAAAATTTTGAAAACCCAAATTTCTAAGAAAAACTTAAAAACCTAATCTTTTTTTTAATTTTGAAACCAAATCTTTTTTTTTAATTTTGAAACTAAATCTGTTTAGAAATATTTTGGAGACCAAATCTTTGGAAGAATTTTTTAAAGATTTTTGGAATCAAATATTTTTTTTCAATCGAAAATTCTATATAGAAAAATTTTTTATAGAAAAGTTTTTGGTAAAAAATTATTTATACGAAAATTTTGAAGACCGAATTTTTTATAGAAAAACTTTGGAAATCAAATTTTTTATAGAAAAATTTTGGAAACCAAATTTGTTATAGAAAAATTTTGGAAACTAAGTTTTAATAATAAAAGTTTGCAAACCACATTTAAAAAAAAAAATTGGAGACCAATTTTTTTATAAAAAAAATTTGGGGACTAATTTTCTTTACAATAAAAAAATTTTCCATTTTTATTTTTCAATGTTTTTATAAAAAAAAACTGGAGACCACTTATTTTTTAAAAAAATTTGGAGACCACATTTTTTTATAAAAAAATTTGGAGACTAATTTTTTTTCAAGCAATTTAAAATACCAAATTTTTTTTGCAAAAAATTTTTGGAGACAAATTTTTTTAAAATTTATATTTTTTATAGAAAAATTTTGGAAACCAAATTTTTTATAGAAAAAATTTGGAAACCAAGTTTGTATTGAAAAAATGTGGAGACCAATGTTTTTATAAGTTTTTATTGGAAAAATGTGGAAACCAAATTTTTTATGTTTTTATTAAAAAAATGTGGAGACCAATTTTTTTATAAAAAAAAATTGGAGACTAATTTTTTTTGAAACCAAATGTTTTATATTATTGGTCTCCACATTTATTAAAAAAATGTGGAGACCAATTTTTTTATAAAAAAAATTTGGAGACTATTTTTTTTTGATAAAAAAAATTGCCTATAAATTTTTTATAAAAAAAAATTTGGTGACTAATTTTGTATCGAAATGTGAAGACCAATTTTTTTATAAGTTTTTATTGAAAAAATGTGGAAACCAAATTTTTTATAAGTTTTTATTAAAAAAATCTGGAGACCAATTTTTTTATAAAAATAATTTGGAGACTATTTTTTTTTTTGATAAAAAAAATTGCCTATAAATTTTTTTATAAAAAAAATTTGGAGACTAATTTTTTTATAAAAAAAAATTTGGAGACTAATTTTTTTATAAAAAAAAATTTGGAGACTAATTTTTCTATAAAAAAATTTGGAACCGAATTTTTTGCAAAAATTTTTTGGAGACAAAATTTTTTATAGATTTTTTGGAGACAAAATTTTTTATAGATTTTTCATTAAAAAAAATTTGCAGACAAATTTTTTTATAAAAAAAATTCTCCAATTTTTTTTTTTGGAGAATTTTGAATACCAAATTTTTTGGCAAAACATTTTTGGAGACAAAATTTTTTATAGATTTTTTATTAAAAAAAATTTGAGACAAATTTTGGAGACCAATTTTTTTAGAAAATTTATGGAGATCAATTTTTTTATAAAAAAATCTTGGATTTTGGAGAGAGAGAAATTGTTTTTATAAAAATTTGCAGACTACATTTTTATAGAAAAATTTTGGAGACCTTATTTTGTACCCAAAAAAATTTCAACACCTTATTTTGTTAAGGAAAATAATGTCTAAAGCAAATTTAGTACAGAAAAATTTCGGCACTGAGAAAATATGTATAGACCCTAATAAACAATTTTTTCTTATTTTATCATACAACAACTCTCCTGTACCCTTCCTTTAAAAATATGGGTAAATGGGTTGTTGGCTTGATTAGCGTTGAAAGTACACTACACAATGATACACAATCCCCCAAACATCAACAACAACCTCTTTAGCAAGTGAAAAAGTTCACTTGAGTTGATGATAATACACAATTGGCCGATGGATTGGAAAATAGAAGCAACCCAGTAAGCCCAAGCAAACAATTCCGAAATTTCTTTGTGTGTTCATTTTAATTAAATGCAATTCATGGCAAACACAACACAATGGGGCTGTCATAATTAGAGGCGAATTGAAAACAAAAGGTAAATGGGAATCTATTCAATAGACTACCCATACACCCATTTCCACCGAGAAAAACAAGAAAAGATAATTCGGTCTGAATTCGAGTTGAACAGGAAGGTAAAGGATGGACAGACCGTTCGTTGTTTTCAAATGAAACTTGTCAGTAATGCGGCAAATAATCGCCAAATGCTACGAAAATGAATGTTTAAGCAAATGACTCAAACAATTTGAATGTCGATAGATGGACAAAGGCGAATGAGGAGATGGATTACCCCCTACAATAGATTTGTTGAATTGTAATGGCATTTCTTTGGGTTTTGTTGCCAACACAATTTGATATGGAAATGTTAAACATCGTCAAAGAAGGAAATGAACCGAAAAAGACGTTGGCATGCCTAACCTACCCTAATGCAAATGTAAGTTGTCTTATCCTCGCATTCGATAGCCAAAGTCCGACAGATAGATAGACAGACAGACTTTGAAGAAAAAATCGACCCGTTTAACTTAAAGATACTCAAAGCCAGACGGACCAACATTACAGAAATCTTAAGAAAAAAAAAACTGTATCGCAGCAATGCAACTAGCAAACATCGAACTGATTAACTTGTTGCCTGTTGCTAGCTGACTACATGTTGCTATTGCTGCAGAGATGTTGTTGCCCGTCTGTCTGCCTGCCTGCCTGCCTGCCTTTTGTACTGGCCATCGTTGTTATTTTACATTTACTGTCTGACATCGCCGTTGCAGTTGAATGAAAACCGACATGGATTTCGGACTTGTTGTGCTGTTTGATTAACTTCAAGTTTTAGTTTTTCAGCTTTCTTGGAATATTTGATTGCATTAACAGTCTTCTGAATTCTTAAGAGGGTTATATGTAAAACGAGGTTGGGTTTAGGGTGGTGAGAGGAGTTAGTTAGTGAGAATCTGCTTTAAGTGTTATACTCACAGATATTTGTATTCTTTATAGAAATATTAGAGAAGATGAGTTTTATAGTTAAAGTGATTAAAACAAGTTTATATTTAATATGGAACTGGGTAAGTGAAAGTAGAAAGAAATTATCTACATTGTACTGTTACTTTAATTTTAGCATGTTTAACCAAAGTGTTATACTGTTATACAACTATTTTTCTTGGATTGTTATTAGTCATTTTCAGCTGGGAGTAGAAATGGTGGCCTTATTGGGCTTATAATTTTTAATTTAGAACGCTTAAATACCATATTGAAAGTGTTATAATGTTATACAGACTTCGTTGAATAGAATTTACAATACAGGGAAGGCTAGAAAAAGACTTTTTTTTAGCTAAGCAAAGGATGTATGGGAAGTTTATTTTTAGATTGTTTAGTGGTTAAAGTGTTGTACTGTTATGCTACTAAACTTCCGAATAGTGTATATCGAGATTTAATACAAAAAAAAACGAAGGAGAGAAAATGAGTTATACAGTTGGAGCCATTCAACAATTCTGCTGAATGTGTTATACTGTAATGGCAACAGAATTCAGGTTTGCATATGGGTCTATTAAATAAAAAGAAGGGAAGAAGAAAGCTAAATAAAGTTCATTCATGGTTAAAGTGTTATACTACTAAACTTCCGAATAGTGTATAGCTAGATTTAATGCAAAAAACGAAGGAGAGGAAATGAGATATACAGTTAAAGCCATTCAACAATTCTGCTGAATGTGTTATACTGTAATGGCAACAGAATTCAGGTTTGCATATGGGGCTATTAAATAAAATGAAGTGAGAAAGTTAAATAAAGTAAAGTATCCCCTTTTGAAATTTTTAACAATCTAGCTAATGAGAACCGAAACTGTTATACTGTTTTATTAGAAAATTGTTGAATTTTGTATGCTAATAAGAGGTCGTTAAAAGAAAAAGTTATTTTTTTATTAAGTAATCGCCACCTAAACAAAGAATATATGTTTAGGGAAGGTTAAGTTTAACTAGTGGTCAAAGTGTTATACTGTTATACAACCACACTTCTAAATTGAGTAAAGCAAAATTTACTATTAAAAAAACGAAACAGTTAAAGCCATTCAACAATTCTGCTGAATGTGTTATACTGTAATGGCAACAGAATTCAGATTTGCATATGGGGCTATTAAATAAAATTAAGTGAGAAAGTTAAATAAAGTAAAGTATCCCGCTTCGAAATTTTTAACAATCTAGCTATTAAGAACCGAAAGTGTTATACTGTTTTATTAGAAAATTGCTAATAAGAGGTGGTTTAAAGAAAAAGTTTTTTTTTTCTAAGCAATTGCCAACTAAACAAAGAATATATGTTTAGGGAAGGTTAAGTTTAACTAGTGGTCAAAGTGTTATACTGTTATACAACCACACTTGTTAATTGAGTAAAGCAAAATTTACTATTAAAAAAACGAAAAAGTGAAAATGAGTTATAATTTGGGTCCATGGAACAATTCATCTCAAAGTGTTATACTACAGTGGCACTTGTATTCTGGCTTGTATATACAAAGATATTTAACATGAGGATGTAAGAAGTGATTATGAGATAAGACGTTTTACAAATGTTTGCATATTAGGCAGTCTAGCTATTAACAACCGTTATATTACTATATTATTGAATTCTTAATGAGAATTTCAAATGCAGAGTACAGTTGTTAAAGTATAACCCCATTTATTTAACAAATGTACTCCGCATTTGAAATTCTCATTAAAAATTCAATAATATAGTAATATAACAGTATAACACTTTTGGTTGTTAATAGCTAGTCCTAGCGAAATTTAATGAGGAAAGAAATGTGATGTTAATTCATATAGTTTGAAAGGTTTAGCATATTCAACAACCTCGCTAAAACTGTTATACTGTTATGGAACCATAATTCTGGATTACATATAGATATATTTAATAAAGGCAAGAAAGGAATAAAGAAAGAACATTTTACCCAACCGCTAGTGTCCGACGTTGGCGGCGAAGAGGATAGCGCAAAACCAATCCCTGATGATGGTACATAATGTTTACCACCTAGTCCGAATGAGGCCCAAGTAGCAGTGACCCAACTAAAGAACAACAAGGCAGCAGGAGCCGACGGGTTACCCGCTAAACTATTTAAGACCGGAGGCGATACGCTGATAAGGCGTATGCATCATCTTACCTGCGCAATCTGGCTAGAAGAACTTATACCCGATAATTGGAACCTCAGCATACCATGTCCCGTACACAAGAAAGCAGACAAGACGGAATGTGCCAACTACAGAGGAATAAATCTGCTCCCCATCGCATACAAGATACTCTCGAGCGTAGTGTGTGAAAGATTAAAACCTAAAGTCAATGAGATAATGCGGCTTCAGATCTGGCAAATCAACCCAAGACCAGATATTCACACTGCGCCAAATGCTGGAAAAGACCCCAGGAGGACAAATTAACACCTACCATATCTTTGTTGATTTTAAAGATACTCCTTTACGTTCAAAGGTATTTCAAGCCATATCTGAGTTTGGTATCCCTGCAAAATTAATATGACTCTGCAGGATGACACTCAGTAAGAATAGGAAAGAATCTCTCCGAACCATTTAATACCAAACGAGGTTTCAGACAAGTAGACAGCCTATCGTATGATCTCTTCCTCTGATCCTGCTGGAGAAGATTATACGAGAGGCAGAGTTGAATAGATATGGCACACTAATCACAAGAGAACACATGCTACTTGCCTATGCCGACGACATCGATATCATAGGTCGGTCAGCGGAAGTAGTAACTGCTGCCTTTGAAAGAATCGAAAGAGAGTCAGTGAAAATGGATCTGGCCGTTAATGGAGATAAGAAGAAATGGATGGTCTCAACTCCCAAAAAGCCTTGCCCAACCGAGCAGATTAAGAAAATGGAGAAAGTTGGCAACCACAACTTTGAGTCATTCAGTAACTTTATCTAACTCGTCACCGCCGTAACCGAAACGAATGACACCAGTTTTGAGATTAAGCGAAGAATACTACTGGCAAACAGATGCTACTTTGGACTAAGTAAGCAGTTTAGAAACAAGGCCACCTCTCGACAGACGAAGATTACACTATACAAGACTTTGATACAATCCGTGCTGTTGTATGGTTCTGAAGCATGGGTACTTGTGAAAGCAGATGAGGCAATGCTTGGAGTATTTGAAAGAAAGATTCTTCGTAAAATATATGGACCAGTTTGCATTAATGGAGAATATAGGCGACGTATGAACCACGAGCTGTATGTAAGATTACATTATACAAGACTTTGATAATATCCGTGCAGTTATATGGTTCTGAAGCATGGCTACTTTTGAAAGCAGATGAGGCAGTGCTTGGAGTATTTGAGAGAAAGATTCTTCGTAAAATATATGGACCAGTTTGTGTTAATGGAGAATATAAGCGACGTATGAATCACGAGCTGTATGACGACTACAGCATAGTTACACGCATCAAAATACAACGGTCATTTTGTCAGAATGGATGAAGAAGCTCCAGCAAAGAAGTCTTTTGAAGGCAAACACAGTGGTGCATGCAAACCGGGAAGACCAAAAGCCCGATGGAAAGATCAAGTGGTGGGAGACATCTCGAAAATTGGTGTCAGAGAAGTCAGCGCAGAAGATCGAGGCGCTTGAAACGCTATTCTGCGTGGTGCATGAAAACCGGGAAGACCAAAAGCCCGATGAAAAGATCAAGTGGTGGAAGACACCTTGAAACTTGGTGTCAGAGATGTCAGCGCAGAAGATCGAGGCGCTTGGAACGCTATTCTACGTTCGGCTAGTGGAAGAAATATTTTGTCATAGCCAATTAAAGTTAAGTATTGGGTTGCCCAAAAAGTAATTGCGGATTTTTTAAAATAAATGCATTTTTAATAAAACTTAGAATGAACTTTAATCAAATATACTTTTTTTACACTTTTTTTCTAAAGCAAGCTAAAAGCAACAGCTGATAACTAACAGAAGAAAGAATGCAATTACAGAGTCACAAGCTGTGAAAAAATTTGTCAACGCCGACTATATAAAAAATCCGCAATTACTTTTTGAGCAACCCAATAATAACCCCGTTTAAAGTTCAATGCAAATGGAAATTTATTCATGAACATTCCATTAAGGAACAGGGGCAAACTTCTCAATAATAACCCCGATTAAAGTTCAATGTAAATGGAAATTTATTCATAAACATTCCATTAAGGAACAGGGGAAACTTCTCACATTTCAATGAGTGTTGTTCGATTGAGCTCAAAGTTGAACACTTAATTTCAGGGAACAAGCAAAGTAATGTTCCCTTAATAATATTAAAAGTGTTATACTGCCAGGTTTCGGAGTTTTAGAATGGCTGTTGAATGATGTAAAGATAAATAAAATGGTAAGAGTCATATATGGCATGTTGTAAAAACATGTTGCAAGTGTTATAATCGTCAATGTTCTTGTTTATGGACTGGTAAGAGTCATGTATGGCATGTTGTACAAGTGTTATAATCGTCAATGTTCTTGTTTATGGATTCCAAAAAGTCAAACATTTATTTGCACTATATTTCTTTAAACTTCTAGGATTTGAGACCTCTTAGTATTCCTTTTGCTTTATGTACATTTAATAGAATGTTTATTTCTATATCAATATGCCATGGTTTGTAAGATATAAGCCTAAGAATATCTTGTATTCTTCGAATTCGTTACTGGAACAAAAAGAAATGTTATACAGATTTCTGAAGAATTTTATAACTGAAAGATTCTAATACTTGGTCGGCTAATGAACCTTGATCTTTAATTCTTAGTGCTTATAGTCTTTCATATACATATATTCCCATGAGCATTTCATTAAGAGACAGAGGATACTTCTCCCCATAGAATATTGTTGGAAAGGACATCTTAACTGTTTATTCTTCCCTCTTTTAATCCACATTTATGACATGCAAGCGAATCCACTACCAAATCCACCTTCCCACCGCCATTTATAAATATTCTCCTACATGTACTTTATTAACGCTGAGTGTGTTTTTTATTTTCGGAAGGCTATTACCGCGATTGGTTTATTAAGTGCATTGAGAGTAGTATTCCCATTATGCATTCGAATTTGCCATAAGCCAAAACTTAATTAAGAGTTGAAAACATACTTCAAAAATATTATGATATGAAACTATTCAACGCTACATAAAACATTGAAAAAAAAAAAACCGAAAATCAAGGGGGCATAGCTTACAAATCACATTACAAATGTAAACACATACAACATTGACTACTTCTTACTCGCCACAGCCATAGCATATAGCCCATCACCATGGGCTATGGTCTGGCAAGTCATAGAGATCACAAAAGGTTTGGTTTGCCCCTAAACAAAATGATTTTGTTGTTGTTGTTGTTGTTAAGCCCAGGGGAGTTATAGAGTGCAGGGGTAATGTAGGCCCCATAGCTTGGGAATGAGGCTATGCCTGTTTTTTTGCCCACTGTTGAGCATGGAGTGATGGAGTGATATCTGTATTGAAATGAAATCTGTTTTTCGATTACCACTAATCAATCATCTTTTCATGTTTTCTTTCTCTCCATCTATTCCCCCCATTCCTTTTAAGTGTAATGTGTAATGGACATCATGATGGACAAACATTGTACAACATGAAAAAAAGGGAGTTTAACAAATGCCCAAAGATAAATTACAAGTAGCCACAAGTGGCTTTGGGGCAACAAACATTAGAGAAAAAAAACCAAAAGTATTTGGGCAATGGGCTACTTAATTAACATACACAACAGGGGGTAGCCCCTTCGAATGGAGGCATTGGATATGGCAAATGTTTGAAAAAATCGAGCTTAAAGATCATTGTATTAGATGGGAATGGATTATTGTGATATAGGAAGATTTGAAGTGTAATGCAATTTTTTTTAAACTACACTGATTTTTTGTGAAAGTTTATATTTTTTTGAAAGGCATGGAAAAATGATGAAATATGAATGTAGCCTGAAATTTATAAATTGATGGCAATCATTTTTCCATGTATGATTATTTTATGGGATTTAATGCTTTTTGGGATTTCTTTCCAAATTAATAGCTTTAATGTATGGCTAAAGATTTTATAAGATTTTTTTCAATAATTGGACTTAGTTTTAAGGCAAGCCTAGTGGTACGTATACGTCTTAATTTTAATTTGCATTTATCATACGCCATGAGGTACTGCTATTTATATAACTTATACGACTCATAGTTCTATTTAAAACAAATCTCATTAAACAAGTTTTAAAATGTTGATAAAACGCAGTCAGGACTTGATGGTCCTCTAATCTGGTAAAAAATACCTACTACGAATATAAATTGGAGCCAGCAAAAGTAGCCCTTTAAAAAATTTTAACAGAAAATATTATCAAATTTCAATGATTTTTGGGGAAATTTTCTTCAATACAGTAAATTTTGATAACATTTCCCATAAAAAGTTAAAAACGACAAAATTTCTTCTGAAAAGAAAATTTGTACAAAAGTTTCCGATAAAAAACAAATTTTGACAAAATTTGCTATAAATGGTACATTATGACAAAATCTTATATAACAAGTAAAAAGGCGTTAAGTTTGGCCGGGCCGAACTTTGGATACTCACCACCTCGGGTATATATGTAAACCACCTTTCATCAAAATTCGGTGAAAATTGCATACCTTATGCCCCATAGCAGCTATCACGAAATGCGGTCCGATTTGGACAAAATTCGGCACGAAGATTGAGTAGTCTAATAAGGACAAGTCATTGTTCAATTTTGTGAAACAAAATATTGGTCTCTATGGTAGCTATATCCAAATATACATATGCGACACGGATGTAGAAAAGCCTAACAAAGGTCACTGTGTCAAATGTTAGCGAAATCGGATTATAAATGCGCCTTTTATGGGGCCAAGACCATAAATCGAAAGATCGGTCTATATGGCAGCTATATCCAAATCTGGACCGTTCTAAGCCAAATTGAAGAACGGTCACTCACTGTTCCAAATTTCAGCTAAATCTGATAATAAATGTGCTTTTATGGGCCTAAGACCCTAGATCGGCGGATCAGTCTATATGGGGGCTATATGAAGATATAGTACGATATAGCCCATCTTCAAACTTAACCCGCTTATGAACAAAAAAAGGATCTGTCCCATATCAGTTATATCATAATATGTTCCGATTTGGACCAAAGTACAGTAGCTATATCTAAAAATAAACCGATCTGAACCATATACGACACGGATGTCGAAAAGCCTAACATAATTCACTGTGCCAAATTTCAGTGAAATTGGGATTATAAATGCGCCTTTTATGGGTCCAAGAATTTAAATCGAGATAACGGTCTACATGGCAGCTATATCCAAATCTGGACCGATCTGTGCGATATTGCAGAAGTATGTCAAGGGGCTTAACATATCACACTGTCCCAAGTTTCGGCGACATCGGACAAAAAAGGAGCTTTTTATGGGCCCAAAACCTTAAATCAAAAAATCGATCTATATGACAGCTATATCAAAATCTGAACCGATCTACGCCAAATTAACGAAGGAAGTCGAAGGACCTAACACAACTCACTGTGCCAAATTTCATCAAATTCGGATAATAAATGTGGCTTTTATGGGCCCAAAACCTTAAATCAAGAAATCGGTCTATATGGCAGCTATATCCAAATCTGAACCGATCTGGGCCAAATTGAAGAAAGAAGTCGAAGGGCCTAACACAATTCACTGTCCCGAATTTCATCAAATTCGGACAATAAATGTGGCTTTTGTGGGCCTAAGACCCTAAATCGGAGGATCGGTCTATATGACAGCTATATCGAAATCGGAACCGGTCTACGCCAAATTAATGAAGGAAGTCGAAGGGCCTAATACAACTCACTGTCTCAAATTTAAGCGAAATCGGATAATAAACGTGGCTTTTATGGGCCTAAGACCCTAAAATGGGGGATCGGTCTATATGGCAGCTACATCCAAATCTGGACCGATCTGGACCAAATTGACGGAGGATGTCGAAGGGCCTAACACAACTCACTGTCCAAAATTTCAGCAAAATCGGATAATAAATGTGGTGTATACAATTTTGGAGTTAACTAACCTGGGGGAACGCCCTATCCCAAAACCCACCCGAACGGGCATGTGTACCGACTGGGACAATATGGGTATCAAATAAAAGGTTTTAAAGAGTAGAGTACGAACTTGGCATAAAAAAGGAAGCCTAAGTGACGGGGGGAGGGGGGGGGGGTCCCCCACTCCGAAAAACACCACCCAACAGAACATTTTTACCGCTTTGGGCAATAAGGGTATCAAATGAGAGGTATTTAAGAGGAGAGTAAGTACGTGACATAAAAATGTCTCCTTAAGCTTCGGGCAGGTTCCCCAGCTCCAAAAACACCACTCACCAGGATACTTTTACCGCTTTGGGCAATATGGGCATCAAATCAAAGGTATTTAAAAGTATAGTGCAAATGTGACATAAAAATGTATTCCTTGTTGTCTGAGGGGTCTTCCCGCCACCCAAAATACACCAGTAGGACATATTTACCGATTGGGTCATTATGGGTATCAAATGGTACGTATTTAAAAGTATAGTAAAAACCTGATATAAAAATGTATTCCTTGTTGTCTGAGGCACCCCCCACCCCCCAAAAACCCCTCAATAGGACATATTTACCGATTGGGACAAAATGGGTATCAAATGAAAGGTGTTGGGAAGTTGAGTAAACATCTGTTATAAGAATTTGGTCCAAAGTGTCTATGGGCCCTCTCCAAACCCAAGTATTTACTGATTGGAACAAAATGGGTATCAAATGAAAGGTGTTGGGAAGTTGAGTAAACATCTGTTATAAGAATTTGGTCCAAGGTGTCTATGGGCCCTCTCCAAACCAAAATATTTACTGATTGGGACAAAATGGGTATCAAATGAAAGGTGTTGGGAAGTTGAGTAAACATCTGTTATAAGAATTTGGTCCAAGGTGCCTATGGGCCCTCTCCAAACCAAAAATGTCCAACGTCACAAAATGGGTTTAAAAGAAAGGACTTTGAGAGTTGACTACGAATCTGATATGCTCATTTGGGACGGAGTCTAGGACCGGCCTACCCATTTAATACGCTTTAATAAGACGTGTAGTTTGATCGGGATAATATAGGCATTAAACGAAAGGTCAATGACAGTACAGTTTGAATCTAATGTCTAAATATAACGATTCAACTGTCCGGGTCGCGCCTTGGCGTCCTGCCGTCAGTCGGACATATAGATCTCGATATTAAAGGACTCAAAAAATTGTCTTCTGTTTCTTAGCGTAGGGGGAGCCGACGCTCTCCTTACAATAAAAACAACACCGAACTGTCATGTTGGGAGACCGAGAATATATTTTATTCAAATGAAAGGAGGGAGGCTATAAAAAGAAAAAAAGTTTGTTGTGTAGGCCGTAAGCTTTTGTACTGAAGTCTTAAATGGATAATTATTCACAATTGTCGCAACTATTATTGAAGGAATATCCAGTGTTAAAATTTTTTTCTGATATTTATGCCATGGGTACGCCGAAGATGCTCACCCATGCGCAACGGTTACATTAGATAGACCGGCATAAGTGAAAATTCGATTAAATTCAAAAATAGACAAAATAATGACACTTTGATGGGAATCAACAGAGAGCATCACCAACAACAAATTCAGCGCCATCTGTTGGGGGATAGAAATTATTTGAATAGCAAAGCCAACCCGAACAAAGAAAAAGAGCGCGAGAGGTACAGCAGAGAGTGTTTGCAGTTGATCATATGCTTTTCACTACTGTTTTGACAAGTTGTCTGTCCTTCGGATAAATAAAATATAGGAACTAAACTTGGACTGCTTTGTGTTTTAATATTTTCTTAACCCTCCTACCCTGAAACAAGCTTCCGCAGAATAGTAACTTTGTGATTGCAAATAAGTGTAATTGAAAAGAAATTTAGATTTCATATGGTGTAAAAGGAGACGCAGCGAAGCGGGATAGGTTCAGCTAGTCTCTTATGTATAAAAATCAATCTGTGTTTGTTTGTGTGTTCCTTATAGACTTAAAAACGGCTTAGTAGACTTTCTAGAAATTTTCACAGATGGTGCATAATGATCCCTTGGTGAAAATAGGGTACTATTGGGTTGCCCACAAAGTAATTGCGGATTTTTCATATAGTCGGCGTTGACAAATTTTTTCACAGCTTGTGACTCGGTAATTACATTCTTTCTTCTGACAGTTATCAGCTGTTACTTTTAGCTTGCTTTAGAAAAAAAGTGTAAAAAAGTATATTTGATTAAAGTTCATTCCAAGTTCTATTAAAAATGCATTTACTTTCTTCTAAAAAATCCGCAATTACTTTTTGGGCAACCCAATGAATTTTTTGATATCTGAAGGGGGGACGGACCCTCCCCTTTACCCTAATTTTCAGACACGCCAGATCTCAGAGATGTGTGGTACGATTAAGCGTACCATATATATATATATACACCAATCACGACAATATGGGACTCAAATGAAAGGTATTTAAGATTAGAAAACTTATATGAGTAGAATACGAATCTGTTATCCAAATGTGGGACCAAGTTTCTTGGGCGAAATTTTGTGTGCTCTCTTTTAGTAACTCAAAAACAAAAACTGAGTATCCAAATTTTAGATGGGGTACCTAGGAGGGGCGCCCCACCTCCAAAACCTACCAAATATATATAAAGACCAATCACGGCAAAACGGGACTCAAATGAAAGGTATTTAAGATTAGAAAACTTATATGATACCCAATTTGCGAACCAATTGTTTGGGGGACCACCCCAACCCTAAAAATACCCCTAAATCGGACATTTTTACCGACCATGGCAATATGGGACTCAAAAGAAAGGTATTTGTGAGTAGAATACGAATTTGTTATCCAAATGTGGGACCAAGTTTCTGGGGGTCCCCCCTTTCCACAAAACACCCCCCAAACAGGACTTATTTACTGACCATGGCAATATGGGACTCAAATAAAAGCAATTTGAGTGTAGAATACGAATCTGAAGAGGGAACGGACCCTCCCCTTTACCCAAATTTTCAGAAACGCCAAATCTCAGAGATGTGCGGTACGATTTAAGCGAAATTTTGTGTACTCTCTTATGGTAACCCAAAAACAAAAACTGAGTATCCAAATTTCAGATGGGGTACCTAGGGAGGGCGCCCCACCCCCAAAACCTACCAAATATATATAAAGACCAATCACGACAATATGGGAATCAAATGAAAGGTATTAAAGATTAGAAAACTTATATGATACCCAATTTGCGAACCAATTGTTTGGGGGACCACCCCAACCCCAAAAATACCCCTAAATCGGACATATTTACCGACCATGGCAATATGGCACTCAAAAGAAAGCTATTTGTGAGTAGAATACGAATTTGTTATCCAAATGTGGGACCAAGTTTCTGGGGGTCCTCCCTTTCCCCGAAACACCCTCCAAACAGTACTTATTTACTGACCATGGCAATATGGGACTCAAATAAAAGGTATTTGAGTGTAGAATACGAATCTGAAGAGGGAAAGGACCCTCCCCCTTACCCTAATTTTCAGAAACGCCAGATCTCAGAGATGTGTGGTACGATTTAAGCGAAATTTTGTGTGCTCTCTTTTAGTAACCCAAAAACAAAAACTGAGTATCCAAATTTCGAATGAGGTACCTAGGGGGGCCACCCCCCCAAAAACCTACACTATATATATAAAGACCAATTACGGCAATATGGGACTTAAATGAAAGGTATTTAAGATTAGAAAACTTATATGATACCCAATTTGCGAACCAATCGTTTGGGGGACCACCCCATCCCCAAAAATACCCCTAAATCGGACATAATTACCGACCATGGCAATATGGCACTCAAAAGAAAGCTATTTGTGAGTAGAATACGAATTTGTTATCCAAATGTGGGACCAAGTTTCTGGGGGTCCTCCCTTTCCCCGAAACACCCTCCAAACAGTACTTATTTACTGACCATGGCAATATGGGACTCAAATAAAAGGTATTTGAGTGTAGAATACGAATCTGAAGAGGGAAAGGACCCTCCCCCTTACCCTAATTTTCAGAAACGCCAGATCTCAGAGATGTGTGGTACGATTTAAGCGAAATTTTGTGTGCTCTCTTTTAGTAACCCAAAAACAAAAACTGAGTATCCAAATTTCGAATGAGGTACCTAGGGGGGCCGCCCCCCCAAAAACCTACTAAATATATATAAAGACCAATTACGGCAATATGGAACTTAAATGAAAGGTATTTAAGATTAGAAAACTTATATGATACCCAATTTGCGAACCAATCGTTTGGGGGACCACCCCATCCCCAAAAATACCCCTAAATCGGACATAATTACCGACCATGGCAATATGGGACTCAAAAGAAAGCTATTTGTGAGTAGAATACGAATTTATTATCCAAATGTGGGACAAGTTTCTTGGGGTCCTCTTTTTCCACGAAACACCCCCCAAACAGGACTTATTTACTGACCATGCCAATATGGGACTCAAATGAAAGGTATTTGAGCGTAGAATACGAATCTGAAGAGGGAACGGACCCTCCCCCTTACCCTAATTTTCAGAAACGCCAGATCTCAGAGATGTGTGGTACGATTTAAGCGAAATTTTGTGTGCTCTCTTTTAGTAACCCAAAAACAAAAACTGAGTATCCAAATTTCAGATGGGGTACCTAGGGGGGGGCGCCCCACTCCCAAATCCTACCAAATATATATATAGAGACCAATTACTACAATATGGGAATCAAATGAAAGGTATTAAAGATTAGAAAACTTATATGGTACCCAATTTGCGAACCAATTGTTTGGGGGACCACCCCAACCCCAAAAATACCCCTAAATCGGACATATTTACCGACCACGGCAATATGGGACTCAAAAGAAAGGTATTTGCGAGTAGAACACGAATCTGTTATCCAAATGTGGGACCAAGTTTCTTGGGGTCCTCCCTTTCCCCGAAACACCCCCCAAACAGGACTTATCTACTGACCATGGCAATATGGGGCTCAAATAAAAGCAATTTGAGTGTAGAATACGAATCTGAAGAGGGAACGGACCCTCCCCTTTACCCAAATTTTCAGAAACGTCAGATCTCAGAGATGTGCGGTTCGATTTAAGCGAAATGTTGTGTACTCTCTTATGGTAACCAAAAACAAAAACTGAGCATACAAATTTCAGATAGGGTACCCTGGGGGGCCGCCCCACCTCCAAAACCTACCAAATATATATAAAGAACAATCACGACAATATGGGACTCAAATGAAAGGTATTTAAGATTAGAAAACTTATATGATACCCAATTTGCGAACCAATTGTTTGGGGGACCACCCCAACCCCAACAATACCCCTAAATCGGACATATTTACCGACCATGGCAATATGGGACTCAAAAGAAAGGTATTTGTGAGTAGAATACGAATTTGTTATCCAAATGTGGGACCAAGTTTCTGGGGGTCCTCCCTTTCCACAAAACACCCCCCAAACAGGACTTATTTACTGACCATGGCAATATGGGACTCAAGTGAAAGGTATTTGCCAGTAGAATACAAATCTGATATCCAAATGTGGGACAAAGGGTTTGGGGGGCCCCCCTACCCAAAAACCCCCCCAAAGAGGACACATTTGCGACCATAGCAATATGGGGCTCAAATAAAAGGTCTTTGAGAGTAAAGCACGAATCAGATATCAATTTTCGGGAAAAAGTGTCTGTGGGGCCACCCCAGCCCCATAACACCACCCAAATAGAAAGTATTTCTGACCATTGCAATATGGTGCTCAAAAAAATAAAATATGGCGCTCAAATAAGAGGTATTTTGGAGTAGAATACGAATCTGATATATATTGTATTTTCAAGGCCAAGACACTGAGTGGCCGCCCCATTCCACAAAACACCCACCAAACCGGTCATGTTTGGCGACTAAGGGAATATGGGACTCGAATGAAACGTATTGGGTTGCCCAAAAAGTAATTGCGGATTTTTCATATAGTCGGCGTTGACAAATTTTTTCACAGCTTGTGACTCTGTAATTGCATTCTTTCTTCTGTCAGTTATCAGCTGTTACTTTTAGCTTGCTTTAGAAAAAAAGTGTAAAAAAGTATATTTGATTAAAGTTTATTCTAAGTTTAATTAAAAATGCATTTAATTTCTTTTGAAAAATCCGCAATTACTTTTTGGGCAACCCAATATTTGGGAGTAGATAACGGATCTGATATCAACATTCGGGACCAACTGTCTAGGGGACGTCCCACCCCCAAATAAAACGTATTTGCTCACCAAGACAATGTCGATGTTAAAAACAGTGGAACTCGATATTGATAGGTTTTAGGGCCCATACCCCAAACCGCACATATTTGCTGACTTTTGCAATAAGGGGTTTAAATGAAAGGTTTTTGAGATTAGAAAACGAATTTGATATCCAATTTTGAAGCCAATGGCAATATGAGGTTCAAATAAATGATATATAGACACATGGGAATAGAGCACGATGCTGATATATTTTCAGGGCTAAGTGTTTGGGGGATCATGCCAATATGTGGCTCAAATGAAAGGTATTTGAGATTAGAAAACGAAACCGAACATCATGAGAATATCGGGCTGATATAAAGTCTTTTAAGAATGGAGTACATCTAACATCCAAACTTAACTGGGTTGCCCAAAAAGTTATTGCGGATTTTTCATATAGTCGTCGTTGACAAATTTTTTCACAGCTTGTGACTCTGTAATTACATTCTTTCTTCCGTCAGTTATCAGCTGTTTCTTTTAGATTGCTTTAGAAAAAAGTGTAAAAAAGTATATTTGATTAAAGTTCATTCTAAGTTCTATTAAAAATGAATTTACTTTCTTTTCAAAAATCCGCAATTACTTTTTGGGCAACCCAATACAATAAACCCTCCGAGCGAATTCGTAGACCAATAACGATTATATGGGATTTAACTGCTGCGAGGTGGGCGATGAAGAATGGATTGTTTGAATTTTTTCCACCAAATGTGGAAACCAAACCTTGCTGTTAGCTATCTCCAACATTTCACATATTTGCATACATGTCTGGATTTCTTTTTTTTTTTTCATTCCTCACAGCCCATAGTGCTTGGTTTATTAATAAGTTGTAATACTTAATGACAACTGTTATATGTACATTGCAAATTATGTTGCAAAAGGAAAATTTATCAAAAGTTTTCAAGACAAAAAAATTAAAAAAAAAAAAAATTACACGATAAAAACTAAAGCTGCAAAACGACGACAGCCAACATGAATTGGATTTTTGTGAATTGATTGCAATACTTGAAAAATATGCATTTTTCGCGAAATTTCCCATTCCCAGTTTAGCACCGGCTAGACCGACGGACAGACAACTAAACAGACAGATAGCCAGTCTGTCAACCCCAATCACATTGAACTCATTTTCGTTGAAGTTTTCATTTGCCACAGAGATATTGGCAACATAAAACTAATATCAGTCAACAACAACATGACAACGAAAATATGCGATTACAGCAACTATTGCTGCAAATTATTGTGGCTTTCGTCGCGTTGTTTGTTTTTTCACCTTTTCTTATTGCTGTTGCTGCTGACTACTGTGTGTGGCTTTGTTTGCCTTTTGGGAGGTACTGAGTATGTATTCAACAAATTATGCGACAATTACACCAATTGTCATTTGTTAGCTAATTTGAAATTAGAAAGTGTGACATGTGCGAAATTTAAATAAAATCTTTACAAATTAGCAAACGTATGCGAAGGTAAATGTTAGAGCAGTGGTAGAGAAGTCTAATAGGGTTTAGAAGAGATTATGTCAAACTGAAAAGGCATGGAGGTAGGCAAAATAAAATATGAAATTAAAAAAAAAATCCCTACAAGTAGTAAATTTTGATAAGAAAAGGGCAGTTTTAGTGTCCTTTCCCAAAGGAAAAGGTAGTTTTAGTATC
The DNA here is from genome assembly GCF_963082655.1 of Stomoxys calcitrans. Classification (NCBI taxonomy): domain Eukaryota; kingdom Metazoa; phylum Arthropoda; class Insecta; order Diptera; family Muscidae; genus Stomoxys; species Stomoxys calcitrans. Next base: position 150,330,002 of record NC_081555.1, on the reverse strand, counting down.
TTTTCCCTAAGGAAAGGGTAGTTTTATACCCTTTCCCTAAGGCAAAGGAAGTTTCAATACCCTACCCGTAAGGAAACGGTAGTTTGAGTACCTTTTCTCTGACGAATGGTTAGTTACAGTATCCTTCCCCGGAGGAATGGACAGATTTAGTAACCTACCTCTAAAGACAGGGTTGTTCGGTTGTTCGAGGGTAGCTTTGGTACCCTTTCCCTAAGGTAAGGGTCCATCCCCTAACGAATGAGTGGTTTTAGTACCCTCCCTTTAAAGAAAGGGTAGTTTTAGTACCCTTATTCTAAGGAAAGGGTAATTTTAGTACCCTTATCCTAAGGAAAGGGTAGTTTTAGTACCCTTATCCTAAGGAAAGGGTAGTTTTAGTACCCTTATCCTATAAAAGAGTAGTTTTAGTACCTTTATCTTATGGAAGGGGTAGTTTAGTACCCTTATCCTAAGGAAAGGGTAATTTTAGTAACCCTATCCCGAGAGAGAGGGTAGTTATTGTACCCTTCCCCCAAGGAAAGGCTAGTTATAGTACCCTTCACCTAGGGAAAGGGTATTTTTAGCACTCTTCACCTAGGGAAGGGTAGTTATAGTACTCTTCACCAAGGGAATGGGTAGCTATAGTACCCTCCTATTAAGGAAAGGGTAGTTAAAGTACTCTTCTTCTGAGGAAAGGGTAGTTTTAGTAGGTTTACCCTGAGAAAAGGATAGTTTTAGTAGTTTTCCCCCGAGAAAAGAATAGCTTTAGTATCCTTTCGCTAAGGAAAGGGTAATTATAGAACACTTCCGCTCAGGAAAGGGTAGTTTTAGTAACCTTATCCTAAGGAAAGGGTAGTTTTAATAACCCTATCCCGAGAGAAGGGTAGTTATTGTACCTTTCACCTAGTGAAAGGGTAGTTTTAGCACTCTTCACCTACGGAAAGGGTAGTTTTAGCACACTTTACCTAGGGAAAGGGTAGTTATAGTACTCTTCACCAAAGGAATGGGAAGCTATAGTACCCTCCCAGAAGGAAAGGGTAGTTAAAGTACCCTTCTTCTGAGGAAAGGGTAGTTTTAGTAGGTTTCCCCTGAGAAAAGGATAGTTTTAGTAGTTTTCCCCCGAGAAAAGAATAGCTTTAGTATCCTTTCGCTAAGGAAAGGGTAGTTATAGTACCCTTCCCTAGGGAAAGGGTAGTTATAGTACACTTCCGCTAAGGAAAGGGTAGTTTTAGTACCCTTCCCCAAGGAAAGGGTAGTTATAGTACCCTTCCCCCAAAAAAGGTTAATTACAGTACCCTTCTCCTAGGGAACGGGTAGTTATAGTACCCTTCAACTAAGGAGAGGTTAGCTATAGTACCCTTCCGCTAAGGAAAGGGTAGTTTTAGTACCCTTCCCTAAGGAAAGGGTAATTTTAGTACCCTTCAACTAAGGAGAGGTTAGCTTTAGTACCCTTCCGCTAAGGAAAGGGTAGTTTTATTACCCTTCCCTAAGGAAAGGGTAGTTTAAGTACACTTCACTTAGGGAATGGGTAGTTATAGTACCCTACACCTAGGGAAAGGGTAGCTATAGTACCCTTCCCCAAGAAAAGGGTAGCTATAGTACCCTTCCCCAAGAAAAGGGTAGTTATAGTACCCTTCAACTAAGGAGAGGTTAGTTATAGTACCCTTCCGCTAAGGAAAGGGTAGTTATAGTACACTTCCGCTAAGGAAAGGGATGTTATAGTACCCTTCACTAAGGGAACGGGTAGTTATAGTACCCTTCAATTAAGGAAAGGGTAGTTATGGTACCCTTCTTCCGAGGCAAGGGTAGTCTTAGTAGGTTTCCTATGAGAAAAGGGTAGTTTTAGTACCCTTCTCTAAAAGAAAGGGTAGTTCTAGTACCCTTTCGCTAAGGAAAGAGTAGTTATAGTACTCTTCCCTTAAGGAAAAGGTAGTTATCGTACTCTTTGTTTAAGAAAAGGGTAGTTATAGCACCCTTTACCTTGGGAAAGGATAGTTATATTACCCTTAATCTAGAGAAAGGGTAGTTATGGTACCTTTCTTCTGAGGCAATGGTAGTTTTGGTACCCTTCTCCTAAGAAAAGCGTGGTTATAGTATCCTTCCCCTAAGGAAAAGGTAGTTATAGAACCCCTAATCTAAGGAAAGGGTAGTTTTAGTGCTCTTCCCCTAAGGAAAGGGTCGTTAAAGTACCCTGCCCCTAAAGGAAAGGTAGTTATATTAACCTTCCCCTAAGAAAAGGGTAATTATAGTACCCTTCCCCTAAGGAAAGGGTAGTTATGGTACCCTTCTTCTGAGGCAAGGGTAGTTTTAGTAGGTTTCGGTTTCCCCTGAGAAAAGGGTAGTCTTTGTAGGTTTCCCCTAAGGAAAGGCCAGTTTTAGTATCGTTCCCCTAAGGAAAAGATAGTACCCTTATTCTGAGGTGTTTATATTACCTTTAATCTAAGGAAAGGGTAGCTTTAGTACCCTTCCCCTAAGGGAAGGGTAGTTATATTACCCTTCAACTAAGGGAAGGGTAATTATAGTACCTTTCCCCTAAGTAAAGGGTAGTTATAGTACCCTTCTTCTGAGGCAAGGGTAGTTTTAGTACTCTTCCCCAAAGGAAAGGGTCGTTAAAGTACCCTTCCCCTAAGGGAAGGTAGTACCTTTCCCCTAAGGGAAGGTAGTACCCTTCCCCCTAAGAAAAAAGTAGTTATAGTACCCTTCAGTTAGGGAAAGGGTAGTTATGGCACCCTTCTTCTGAGACAAGGGTAGTTTTAGTAGGTTTCCCCGGAGGAAAGGGTAGTCATAGTAGGTTTCCCCAAAGAAAAGGGTAGTTTTAGTATCCTTCCCCTAAGGAAAAGGTAGGTATAGTACCCTTATTCTAAGGAAAGGGTAGTTTTAGTACTTTTCCCCTAAGGAAAGGGTAATTATAGTACCCCTCCTTTAAGGAAAGGGTAGTTATAGTACCCTTCCCCCAAGGAAAGGGTAGTTATAGTACCCTTCAATTAGGAAAAGGGTAGTTTTGGTACCGCTCCCCTAAGGAAAGGGTACTTATGGTACCCTTCCCCTAAGGAAAGGGTAGTTATAGTACCCTTCCCCTAAGTAAAGGGTAGTTTGAGTACCCTACCGCTAAGGAAAGGGTATTTATGGTCCCCTTCCCCTAACGAAAGGGTAGAGATACAGTACCCTTCCCCTAAGGAAGGAAAACGAACTTTGTGCATTAGCTAAGGAAAGGGTAGTTGTTTACCCGTTCGCTAAGGAAAGGGTACTTGTTTACCCTTTCGCTAACGAAATGGTAGTTTGTGGACTCGTTCGCTAAGTAAAGGGTAATTGGTGTACCCTTTCCTTGAAGAACGAATAGTGTGCGTATCCTTTCCCTAGAGAAAGGGTATTGAGTGTACCATTTCCCTGAGGAAAGGGTAGTTTGCGCACATTTTCCCTAAGAAAAGGGTTGCTTGTGTATCCTTTCCTAATAAAAGGGGTGTTTGTGTACTATTTTCCTGAGTAAAGGGTAGTATGTGGACACTTTCCCTAAGAAAAGGGTAGTTTGTGTACCTTTTCCCTGAGGAAAGGGTAGTTTGTCTGTCCTTTCTCTGAGGAAAGGGTAGTTTTTGTACCCTTTCCTCTAGGAAAGGTTAGTTGGCTGCCCCTTTCCCTGAGGAAAGGGTTGTCTGTGTACCCTTATCGTGAAGAAAGCGTAGTCTGTGTACCCTTATCGTGAGGAAATGGTAGTCTGTGTACCCTTTCTTTAAAAAAATTGTAGTTTGTGTAACTTTTTCCTAAGAAAAGGGTAGTTCGTGTACCCTTTCCCTGAGGAAATGGTAGTTTTTTTACCCTTTTGCTGAGAAAAGTGTAGTTTGTGTACGCTTTCTCTGTGGAAAGTGTAGAAAAGGGTAGTTTGCGCACATTTTCCCTAAGAGAAGGGTTGCTTGTGTACCCTTTCCCTAATAAAAGGGGTGTTTGTGTACTATTTTCCTGTGTAAAGGGTAATATGTGAACACTTTCCCTAAGAAAATGGTAGTTTGTGTATCTTTTCCCTGAGGAAAGGGTAGTTTGTGCACCCGCTCCCTGAGGAGAGGGTAATTTGTGTACCCTTTTCGTGAGGAAAGGCTAGTTTGTCTGTCTTTTCTCTGAGGAAAGGGTAGTTTTTGTACCCTTTTCCCTAGGAAAGGTTAGTTGGCTGTCCTTTTCCCTGAGGGGAAACCCTTATCTTGAGGAAAGCATAATCTGTGTACCCTTATCGTGAGGAAAGAGTAGTCTGTGTACCCTTTCTCTAAAAAATTTTAGTTTGTGTAACTTTTCACTAAAAAAAGGGTAGTTTGTGTACCCTTTACCTAAGGAAATGGTAGTTTGTGTACCTTTCTCCTGAGAAAATGGTAGTTAGTGTACCCTTTCCCCGATGGAAGAGTAATGTGTGTACCCTTTCCCTAAGGAAATGGTAGTTTTTTACCCTTTGCTGTGAAAAGTATAGTTTGTGTACGCTTTCCCTGTTGAAAGTGTAGGAAAGGGTAGTTTGTATATCCCTTCTTTGAGAAAAGGTAATTTTTGTACCCTTTGCCCGAGGAAAGGGTAGTAGGAGGTCCCTTTCCCTGAGGAAAGGGTAGCCTTGTATACCCTTTCCCTGAGGAAAGGGTACTTTGTGTAAGCTTTTCCTGAAGAAAGGGTATTTTGTATACCCTTTCCCTGAGAAAACAGTAGTTTGTTTACCATTTCCTCCCCTTTCCTGAGCAAAGGGTAATTTTTGCACCATTTCTCTAAGGAAAGGATAGTTTGTACACCATTTCTGTAAGGAAGGGCTAGTTTTGGTACACTTTTCTTAAGGTAGGGATAGTTTTGCTGCACTTTCTCTAAGGAAAGTGAAGGGTTGGCACCCTTTTTTCTATGAAAGAGTAGGTTTAGTACCCTTTCTCAAACAAAAGCGTAGTACATTTTTCCTAAGAAAAGCGTGGTTTTGGTAGCTCTTTCCTAGAAAATTGTATTGGGTTGCCCAAAAAGTAATTGCGGATTTTTCATATAGTCAGCGTTGACAAATTTTTTCACAGCTTGTGACTCCGTAATTGCATTCTTTCTTCTGTCAGTTATCAGCTGTTACGTTTAGCTTGCTTTAGAAAAAAAGTGTAAAAAAAGTATATTTGATTAAAGTTCATCCTAAGTTTTATTAAAAATACATTTAATTTCCTTTAAAAAATCCGCAATTACTTTTTGGGCAACCCAATAGTTTTGACACTATTTTGCTAAATTTTTTTTAAATTTCTTACTTAAAAAGGAAATGCTAATAAAATTTCTTACAAATTATAAGTTGTCTCCCAAAAATTCATTACATTTTTTCAAAATAACTAAATTTAGACAAAATTTCTATAAATATCGCCTTTTTCTTCAACAATTCTTTGCATTTGTCAACATTTCGCATTGTTGAAAAAATATGCACTAAATATTGAAAATAGATCAAATTTCCGCTTCTTCATTTTATTTGTCTGCTCGTTCATCATCTAAGAGAGGGAAGAAGAAGAAGAAAACAAATTGTTGGTCGTTTGTGGTTTGGTTGGTTGGCCATGCGCGGCAATATGGCCCATAATATTCAGTCAGCTGGTGTTTGGCAGCGTGCGATGTACACTTTTGGCCAGTTTGTTGTTTCCAACAATTGTTTACGATATCAGGAAGATGATAATAATGACTGATAAGGTGATGATGGCGGCTGGTTGCAATGCACCGCTCGCTGGCTAGCTGGCTAGCCTGCCATGGCGAGTCATAGACTTAATTTTATGTTAAAATATGAGCAAAAGAAATCCATACAAAAAAAAAAAGAAAAAAACACCAACCATCCATCCAAACACACCAATTTCGAAATAATGCGCAGTTCGCAGTTACAAAACAAAAAAAAAAAAACAAAGATATAAAATAATAACTTAATTTAGAGGAGAAAACAACAACAAACATCAAGGATAATGGATGAATAGATAGCTGGAATGGAGCGGCTGGATGGCTCGGCAGTTTTTTGTTTACATAGCCATAAAAGTCAATGCTTTTGGGAATTCATAAAATTAAGTCATTGTATGGAACTTGTTTTTGTTTTTTTTTGGTTTGTTTATCATTTTAGTTGTTGTTTTTGTTTTGACTATCAATATGGAAAATTTGTTATTTGAAATTTGAAGCGGGAGAGTAATAGGAAAATCCATTATTAAACTATGGGAAAAAAGGAGGTAAATAATAAAAAAAATTGAACAGATATTCTATGAAAACATAAATTAATAAAAAAAAGATATTAAATTTATATACAAAAAACAAATAAAAAAAAAAATTTAAAAAAATCCATAAAAATAAGAAAAGAAAAACTAAGTTAAAAAAATAGAATAAAATACTTTAAGAAAGATAACGAAATCTAAAAGAAAAATTAAAAAAAAAAATTAGACAAAAAGAAAAAAATTAATTGCCACAATTTTTGACAAACATGGGCAGAAAACTGATTTGAAGAAAAATATAAGAATAAAAAAACTTTTCAAATCTCAACCGATTTCGACCAAACTTCATAGATTTTGTGATAGTCGTCGAGGAGAGCGTTGTACGAATTTTTGGGAAGATTGGTCAATAAATGCGCTTGCAGTGGCTCTAGGAGTGAAAATCGGCCGATATACATTTATGGCAGCTATGTCTAAATCTGAACCGATTTCTATGAAATTCACCAGTAATGTCGCGAGTCATAAGAAAATCCTTCCTGCCAAATTTCGAGAAATTCGGTTAACAAATGAGCATTTTATTGCAATATTTCTCAAAATCGGACGAACATATACATGGGAGCTATATCCAAATCTGAACCGATTTCGACCAAACTCTATAGATATTGTGGTTGTCGTCGAGGAAAGCGTTGTACGAAGTTTTGCGAAGATTGACCAATAAATGCGCTTGCAGTGGCTCTAGGAGTGAAAATCGGGCGATATACATATATGGCAGCTATATGTAAATCTGAATCGATTTCGACCAAACTCTGTAGATATTGTGGTAGTCGTCGAGGAAAGCGTTGTACGAAGTTTTGGGAAGATTGGCCAATAAATGCGCTTGCAGTGGCTCTAGGAGTGAAAATCGGGCTATATATATATATGGCAGCTATATCTAAATCTGAACCGATTTCTATGAAATTCACCAGTAATGTCGCGAGTCATAAGAAAATCCTTCCTGCCAAATTTCGAGAAATTCGGTTAACAAATGGGCATTTTATTGCAATATTTCTCAAAATCGGACAAACATATATAAGGGAGCTATATCTAAATCTGAACCGATTTCGACCAAACTCTGTAGATATTATGGTAGTCATCGAGGAAAGCGTTGTACACATTTTTGGTAAGATTGGTCAATAAATGCGCTTGCAGTGGCTCTAGGAGTGAAAATCGGCCGATATACATATATGGCAGCTATATCTAAATCTGAACCGATTTCTATGAAATTCGCCAGTAATGTCGAGAGTCATAAGAAAATCCTTCCTGCCGAATTTCGAGAGAGTCGGTATACAAATGAGCATTTTATTGCAAATTACCCAAAATCTAACGAACATATATATGAGAGCTATATCCAAATCTCAACGGATTTCGACCAAACTTCGTAGATTTTGTGATAGTCGTCGAGGAGAGCGTTGTACGAATTTTTGGGAAGATTGGCCAATAAATGCCTTTGCAGTGGCTCTAGGAGTGAAAATCGGGCGTTATACATATATAAGGCAGCTATATCTAAATCTGAACTGATTTCTATGAAATTCGCCAGTATTGTCGAGAGTCATAAGAAAATCCTTCCTGACAAATTTCGAGAGAGTCGGTAAGCAAATGAGCATTTTATTGCAATATTTCTCAAAATCGGACGAACATATACATGGGAGTTTTACGAAGTTTTGGGAAGATTCGCCAATAAATGCGCTTGCAGTGGCTCTAGGTGTGAAAAATCGGGCGATATACATATATGGCAGCTATATGTAAATCTGAACCGATTTCTATGAAATTCACCGGTAATGTCACGAATCAAGAGAAAATCCTTCCTGCCAAATTTCGAGAAATTCGCTTAACAAATGAGCAGTTTATTGTAATATTTCTCAAAATCGGACGAACATATATATGGGAGCTATATCCAAATCTGAACCGATTTCGACCAAACTCTGTAGATATTGTGGTAGTCGTCGAGGAAAGCGTTGAACGAAGTTTTGGGAAGATTCGCCAATTAATGCGCTTGCAGTGGCTCTAGGAGTGAAAATCGGCCGATATATATATATGGCAGCTATATCTAAATCTGAACCGATTTCTATGAAGTTCAGCAATAATGTCGAGACTTACAAGAGAATCCCTCGTGCAAAATTTCATGAGAATTAATTTACAAATGACGATATAATTGCATTTTTAGTTCATATCGGACGACTATATATATGGGAGCTATATTCTAATCTGAACCGATTTTTTCCAATTTCAATAGGATTCGTCTCTAGGCCGAAAAACATACATGTACCAAAATTTAAGACGATCGGACGAAAATTGCGACCTTTGCTTTGTACACGAAATAATATGTACAGACGGACAGACGAAAATTGCGGCTTGTCAAGGCTCAGGAAGTCAAATCGAGAGATCGGTTTATATGGGAGCTATACCAGGTTATAAACCGATTTGGACCGTACTAGGCACAGTTGTTGGAAGTCATAACAGAACACTATGTGCAAAATTTCAGGCAAATCGGACAAAAATTGCGGCTTCGAGGGGCTCAAGAAGTCAAATCGGACGATCGGTTTATATGGGAGCTATATCAGGTTATAAACCGATTTGGACCGTAATTGGCACAGTTGTTGAAAGTCATAACAAAACACTACGTGCAAAATTTCAGCCAAATTGCGGCCAGTAAAGGCTCATGGAGTCAAATCGGGCGATCGGTTTATATGGGAGCTATATCAGGTAATAGACCGATTTGGACCGTCCTTGGCACAGTTGTTGAAAGTCATAACAGAACACCTCATGCAAAATTTCAGACAAATCGGACAAAAATTGCGGCTTGTAAAGGCTCAAGAAGCCAAATTGGGAGATCGGTTTATATGGGAGCTATACCAGGTTATAGACCGATTTGGACTTTACCTAGTATAGTTGTTGAAAGTCACAACAGAACACTGCATGCAAAATTTTAACCAAATCGGACAAAAATTGCGACTTTTAAAGACTCAAGAAGTAAGATCGGACAAAAATTGCTCCTTTCAGGGGCTCAAGAAGTCAAACCGCGAGATCGGTTTACATGGGACCTATATCAGGATATAGACCGATTTCGACTGTACTCAACACAGTTGTTGAAAGACATAACGGAACACTACATGCAAAATTTCAGCCCGATCGGACAAAAATTTCGGCTTCCAGGGGCTCAAGGAGCCAAATCGTGAGATCGGTTTATATGGCAGCTATATCTGGTTATAAACCGATTTGGACCGTAGTTAACGAGGTTGTTGGAACTAATAACGGAACACTACGTGCAAAATTTCAGCCAAATCGGACAAAAATTGCGGACAGTAAAGGCTCAAGAAGTCAAATCGGGAGATTGGTTTACATGGGAACTATACCAGGTTATAGACCGACCGTACTAGGCATAAAAGAACACCAAGCTCAAAATTTCAGCCAAATTGAACAACAATTGCGGCTTATAAAGACTCAAGTAGTCAAATTGTGAGATCGCTTTATATGGTAGCTATATCAGGTTATAGACCGATTTGGACCGTGTCAACACCGACTATATGAAAAATCCGCAATTACTTTTTGGGCAACCCAATATATATACTTTATGGGGTCTTAGACGAATATTTCGAGGTGCTACAAACGGCATGACTAGATTAGTACACCCCCATCCTATGATGGTGGGTATAAAAAAATCTACGCAAAATTTTTGCATATTTTTACTTAAAGCAACTTCGACAAACTTTGGATGGGCAACTGATTTGGTGTTGCTACATTCGAGTGCTTGTGGAGAAAACTCACATATGTTCATCGTTATATACAAAAACTTAAAGTTAAAAATTGGGTTACTAATCTAAACATGGTTCTACTGACTCTACAAAAGTATGATGAAGCCGTTTTTATACTCTTCACCATAGGAAGAGGGTATACTATTTGCTTCATTCCCTTTGTAACATTATCAGTGTAGGTCGTTTGGGGTTGTAAATGGGAAACACACACAGAAGGCGTTCTATAGACTCTTCTTCCTCGATGTCCCTACAGCTTCTGCAAAAGTCGTTGCTGGCAACCTTCAGTCTGTCAGCATGTTTTCCGATTAAACAGTGACCTGTCATGACGCACACAATGATTGAGACGTCTGTTCTAGCCAAGGACAGCAAAGCAGTAGACCTTTTCAAGTCTACATGAGGCCGCATAGTTTTGGAATGCTCACAGCCCCCTCTTTGTGACCATCTAGCCATTCGTTGCCCTTCGGGCCTGGTCCTGAGAACTTAGCTTACATGTTGCTTGGGGCATACCCACAGATTCCAGTGTCCCTGGAGTTTGTAACGTAGTTCCTAGTCTAGCAAGCTCATCTGCTTTAGAATTTCCTGGGATATCTCTGTGGCCCACCGTAGCGCAGAGGTTAGCATGTCCGCCTATGACGTTGAACGCCTGGGTTCGAATCCTGGCGAGACCATCAGAAAAAATGTTCAGCGGTGTCTTTCTCCTCCTAATGCTGGCATCATTTGTGAGGTAATATGCCATGTAAAACTCTCTGTAAAGAGGTGTCGCACTGCGGCACGCCTTTCGGACTCGGCTATAAAAAGAAGGCCCTTTATCTTATGTGAGCTTAAACTTTAATCGAACTGCACTCAATGATAGGTGAGAAGTTTGCCCCTGTTCCTTAGTGAAATGTTCATGGGAAAAAAATTGCAAAAAAATCTTTGTGGCCCGGCACCCAGAACAGGTGAATTTTGAACTGATCAGCCATCTCGTTAAGAGATCTGCGACAGTCGAGGGCAAAAAATCTCTGTGGCCCAGCACCCAGAACAGGTGAATTTTGAACTGTTCAGCCACCTCGTTTAAAGATCTGCCACAGTCGTGGGCCGTTTTTGTGTTCAGAAATACTTTCTCCAGGGATTTAATGGCTGCCTGTCTGTCTGAGAAGATATTAATGCCAATCATCGTAATGACATTATATCTTAGCCATTCTACCACTTCCTTAAATGCAAGTATCTCCGCTTGATACACACTGCAGTGGTTGGGCGACCTCTTCGATATGACCAGTTCTAGAGTTTTAGAGTACGCCCCAAAGCCCACTTGGTCGTTTAGTTTAGAACCATCCGTATAGAAGTCTGTGTCACTTCTGTTACCAGGGATATCGTAGTTCCAATCGGTTCCATCAGGAATAGAGGTTCAGCAATTTTTATCAAAAAGCGGCTCAGGTAGGGTGTAATCCACACTGCCTGGGATACATCGGATATTGTATCAAGTATAACCCAGTGTCCGTGGCCGGCCCATGATCAATTTGGGTAGCAACAATGTCCAGAGGCCACCGTAGCGCAGAGGTTAGCATGTCCGCCTGTGACGCTGAACGCCTGGGTTCGAATCCTGGCGAGATCATCAGAAAAAATTTTCAGCGGTGGTTTTCCCCTCCTAATGGTGGCGACATTTGTGAGGTACTTGCCATGTAAAACTTCTCTCCAAAGAGGTGTCGCACTGCGGCTCGCCGTTCGGACTCGGCTATAAAAAGGAGGTCCCTTATCATTGAGCTTTAACTTGAATCGAACTGCACTCATTGATATGTGAGAAGTTTGCCCCTGTTCCTTAGTGGAACGTTCATGGGCAAAATTTGCAATTTACAATGTCCAGAGGCATTACATGTTGCATTAAATTCAGTGCATCAGATGGTGTCGTCCTCAAACAAGCCATCCTTTGGATCCGCATAAGTATTGAGCAGTAGGTGGATTTTTGAAGCGCCGTCCACCAGACCACAACACCATATAGCATAATTGGTCTGACTACTGCAGTATATACCCAATGCATGACACGCCGTCTAAATCCCCAACTTTTGCCAATGGCTCTCTTGCATGTGTATAGGTCAAGCGGGAGTGCCACAAAGTTTTGACTTTCAATTTCCTAAGAATTTTTCCTAATTTGGTTGACAAAAATTGAAATTGAATTAAAAATAATTTTCTACGAATTTGTCGAAGTAACGTCAATACATCTAAAAATATCGATTACATTTTTGTCCACATTTCTTGTAGAAATTTGTAAAAAAAGACATGGCATTTCAGACAGGACGTTTGCATAGTCTATCCATTTTTCTAATTTTAATTGTCGACAAATATCATTTACAAGACCCTGAAACTAAATACACGCCTAATAAATTTACGCATATTTAAATAAAACAAGTTTCATATAACAAAAATGCTAATGTTTTGCAATAAAGCGCAAAATATTAACATAATTACATGTCTATCTGTCTGGTAATTAAAAACTAGAACAAACGGAAACACAATTAGAGCTGCAAAAAAGAAGAAAAAATAAAGAGAAATAAAACAGCAACCACAATTCCATAGCATAAATGGTCGGTCAGCAGTGTGTGTGTGTGTGTGTGTGTGAGAGAGAGAGAGGGGGATGCTGGTGGGCTCTTCTCATCTAAATGGTCAGCTTAATGTATGACTAACCAATTGTCTGCCTCTATTTGCATACGTATAGCCTGATCTTTTTTACGGCTATTAGTTGCTAATAAGGCCTGCAAATATCCATTTGTGAGAATAGCAGATGCGCTGAAATGTTGCATTTTAAACATTCCTCATACCATTTGCCATTGACCAGCCGTACTTATTCACTTGGCACTTAATAAATCCCTAGTTTTGTTTCTCTCTCTCTCTCTCTCTCTTTCGCAACAATAAACTTAATCAAATAAAAAAAAGAGAGCCATAGAATTTAATGTTATTGCCTTTAGGGTGGCCAAGGAGTTGGTTTGATAACTAAGGTTAACCATCATCTCACCAGTTGCTCTTAATATTTATACCATGGCAACCCTATTGTATCCAGACCATCCATCCTCTTCGTTTAGAAAACAAAATTGCATTAGGAAAATTCTATTACATAACATAAATGCATTTGGGCCTTTTTATGCCAGTAGGCAAAAAGTGCTGTACTAGCAGCATGGCCTAGAGCCATGTAATTTCTGTTACGTTATATGGCCAATAAAAAGACGGATGGACAGATAGATGGATGGATAAATGACTAGTTGGAAATAAGAGCTTCATATCAATGTTCACAGGCAAAATGGCAGAGTGGATAGCAAACAAATGGAATGGGATGGGATGGGATGTCATAATTAGATTGCAGTGCGTTAAGATATGTAATCGAATAAGATACAAGTTCTCGTCTGGGTTTATGGCATACACTTTAGAAAATAGAGCGTTTAATTTATAAAAAGCTTAGACTGGCAGATGGTTATGACTTAGTTGGTCAATGACGCAATACTTTTAAAATTAACTTCAATTCGAAGCCTACTAAAGACGATTGTGTTGTTAAATACACAAAAATAGAGGTGTATTAGAAACAAGTAAGAGTGTGCAAAGTTCGGTCGGGCCGAATCTTATATACCCTTCACAATGGTTCGCATTTGTCGAGTTCTATGCGCAGATAAGAATTGCACCTTGTAGGGGCTCAAGAAACAAAATCGGGAGATCGGTTTATATGGGAGCTGTATCAAGCTATTGATCGATTCAGACCACATTGGACACGTATGTTGAAGGTCATGAGAGAAGCCATTGTACAAAATTTCAGCCAAATCGTATGAGAATTGCGCCTACTAGAGGCTCAAGAAGTCAAGATCCCAGATCGGTTTATAGGGCAGCTATTTCAGGTTATGTGCCGATTTACGTCATACTTAGCACAGTTATTGGAAGTCATAACAAAACACCTCATACGAAATTACAGCCAAATCGAATGAGAATTGCGCCCCCTATTGGCTCAAGAAGTCAAGATCCAAGATCGGTTTATATGACAGCTATACCAGATTATGAAGAGATTTGAATCATACTTAAAACAGTTATTGGAAAAGATACCCAAACACCACGTGCAAAATTTCAGTCAAATCGAACAAAAATTGCGAGGTGGCAAAAAATTACATTTTCAAGTGCGCCTATGAAATTTTGAAAGAACCTATCTTACGTAAGTATAGAAATGTCAGATTTTTAGTTTAGGAGATATAACCGTTCAAGGTTAAATTATCGATTTTCAAAAAAAAAAAAACACAATTTTTCAGATAATTTGGATGGATCAAAGCTAGAGGGCAGAGTGGGCCTGGGGGTTTACATTGAGAACCCAGGGACTGAGATCTGTTTTAGACTGTCTGACCATAATACGGTCCTGCAGGCGGAGATCCGGGCGATCACGGAACGCATGAAGTGGTGTGGTGCGCTAACGCGAGGAAGTCGAGTGAAAACATCTTTACGCACAGTAAAGTGGCCACAAGGGCAATAACAACCAGGACGAAGACGTCAACGACCAGAACGTCGAGTGTGAACATCTTTATGGACAGTAGAGTGGCCACAAGGGTAATAACAACCGGGACGGTAAGGTCACGAACAGTCAGAAGGGGATTAACGTCTTCTCTGAGGATGGCAAAATCCGCATTGTTTGGGTGCCGGGCCATAACGGAGTAAGGGGAAATGAAAGGAGGAGTGCCGCCTATAAACTTGGTTAACCTGAAGCCTTTCGGGTCGAAGCAGTCGCGGGTTAAGGGCGTGGGCGACGAATGCGCATGCAACCCTGTAGAACAGGGAAACGGTCGATATGCAAATTCAAATTTGCCCATGAACATTCCATTAGGGAGCTGGGGTAAACTTCTCACAAATAAACGAGTGCTGTCCGAGTCAAGTTTAAGCTCAATGGTAAGGTACCTGCTTTTTATAGCCGAGTGCGAACGGCGTGCCGCAGAGCGACACCTCTTTGGGGAGAAGTTTTTACATGGCGAAGTACCTCACAAATGTCGACAGCATTGGGAGGGGATAAAAAGTTAATTTTAGCCCGATTTGTTAGTACACTTCTGCTCTAAAACACATACCTAAGTATGGCACAGCTGGGTTTTTAAATAGATAAAATCCTATTGAAGCCCATAGCCCATAATCCGACATTGCAGGCTCCTATTTTTATTCGATTTGGTTTAATTTTGGTACGTCAGGTGATCTAAAGCTCTCTGATAACCACACAACTGCCTCCCAGATAGGTCTATTAAAAGATATGGCCCTCATACAATTCTCCAAACGACTGCTTGAAGTGTCCGCAAGTACCCGATTTGACTTTTCCGATATAAACTGAGGTAATTTATGCGACAGACCCATGGTTCAGCTTAGATGATCTTTGCGCGTTTTACTCGAAAACTTAATGCTTAAATTAATAGACTTGTCGATTTTTATACCCACCACCGTAGGATAGGGGGTATATTCATTTAGTCATTCCGTTTGTAACACATCGAAATATCAATTTCCGATCCTACAAAGTATATATATTTCGAATTCTAAGACGATTTAACGATGTCCGTGTGTCCATCTGTCTGTCCGTCTATCCGTTAGTCTGTTGTAATCATTCTACAACCTTCAAAAGTTGAGATATTGAACTGAAATTTGGCACAGAGACATCTTTTTGATGCACGCTGGTAAAGTTTTTGAGCGAGCCAAATCGGACCATATTTGGATACAGCTGCTATATAGACCGATCTGGGGATAAAGGGTCTTATGGTCATAAATGCCTTATTTTTTATCCGATTTCGCAGAAATTTGAAATAGTGAGTAGTTTTAAGCCTTCCGACATCTGACCTAAATATGGTTCAGATAGATATAGCTGCCATATTGACCGATCTCCCGATAAAGGGTCCAATGCCCATAAATGCTTTATTTTTTATCCGATTTCGCTGAAATTTAATACAGTGGTTTATTTTAAGCCTTCCGACATCTGACCTTAATACGGTTCAGATCGGACCATATTTAGGTATGGCTACCATATAGACCGATCTCCCGATAAAGGGTCCAATGCCCATTAAAGCTTTATTTATTACCCGATTTTGCTGAAATTTAATGCAGTGGTTTATTTTAAGCCTTCCGACATCTGACCTAAATATGGCTTAGATCGGACTATATTTAGATATGGCTGCCATATAGACCGATCTCCCGATAAAGGGTCCAATGCCTATAAATGCTTTATTTTTTTATCCGATTTCGCTGAAATTTGAAACAGTGAGAAGTTTTAGGTCTCTTAACATCTGACCTAAATATGGTTCAGATCGGACTATATTTGGATATAGCTGCCATATAGACCGATCTACCGAAAAAGGGTCCAATGACCATAAATGCTTCACTTTTTATCCGATTTCGCTAAAATTTGAAAAAGGGAGTTGTTTAAGGCTTTTCGTTTAAGGCTTTTCGACATCTGACCGAAATATGGTTCAGTACGGACTATATTTGGGTATAGCTGTCATATAGACCGATCTCCCGATAAATGGTCCAATGCCCATAAATGCTTTATTTTTTATCCAATTTCGCTGAAATTTTAAACAGTCAGTAGTTTTAGGTCTCTTAACATCTGACCTAAATATGGTTCAGATCGGACTATATTTAGATATGGCTGCCATGTAGACCGATCTCCCGATAAAGGGTCCAATGCCCATTAAAACTTTATTTATTACCCGATTTCGATGAAATTTGAAACAGTGAGTAGTTTTATGCCTCCCAACTAAATATGGTTTAGATCGGACTATATTTGGATATAGCTGCCATATAGACCGATCTCCCGATAAAGGGTCCAATGCCTATAAAAGCTTTATTAAATACCCGATTTCGCTGAAATTCAATACAGTGGGTTATTTTAAGCCTTCCGACATATGACCCAAATATGTTTCAGATCGAACTATATTTGAATATAGCTGCCATATAGACCGATCTCCCGATAAAGGGTCCAATGCCCATTAAAACTTTATTTATTAACCGATTTCGCTGAAATTTAATGAAGTGGTTTATTTTAAGCCTTCCGACATCTGACCTAAATATGGTTCAGATCGGACTATATTTAGATATGGCTGCCATATAGACCGATCTCCCGATAAAGAGTCTAATGCCCATTAAAGCTTTATTTATTACCCGACTTCGCTGAAATTTAATACAGGGGGTTATTTTAAACCTTCCGACATCTGACCTAAATATGTTTCAGATCGAACTATATTTAGATATAGCTGCCATATAGACCGATTTCCCGATAAAGGGTCCAATGACCTTTATTTATTACCCGATTTCGCTGAAATTTAATAAAGTGGGTTATTTTAAGCCTCCCGACATCTGACCTAAATATGTTTCAGATCGAAACCATATTTAGATATAGCTGCCATATAGACCGATCTCCCGATAAAGGGTCCAATGCCCCTAAAAGCTTTATTTTTTATCCGATTTCGCTGAAATTTGAAACAGTGAGAAGTTTTAGGCCTCTTAACATCTGACCCAAATATGTTTCAGATCGAACTATATTTAGATATAGCTGCCATATAGACCGACCTCCCGATAAAGGGTCTGAAGCCCATTAAAGCTATATTTATTACCCGATTCCACCGAAATTTAATACAGTGGGTTATTTTAAGCCTCCCGACATCTGACCCAAATATGTTTCAGATCGAACTATATTTAGATATGGCTGCCATATAGAACGATCTCCTGATTAAGGGTCCAATGCCCCTAAAAGCTTTATTTTTTATCCGATTTCGCTGAAATTTGAAACAGGGAGAAGTTTTAGGCCTCTTAACATCTGACCCAAATATGTTTCAGATCGAATTATATTTGGATATAGTTGCCATATAGACCGATCTCCCGATAAAGGGTCTAAAGCCCATTAAAGCTTTATTTATTACCCGATTTCGTTAAAATTTAATACAATGTGTTATTTTAAGCATTCCGACATCTGACCAAAATATGTTTCAGATCAAACTATATTTGGATATAGCTGCCATATAGACCGATCTCCCGATAAAAGGCCCAATGCCCATAAAAGCTTTATTTATTACCCGATTTCGCTGAAATTTGAAACAGAGAGTAGTTTTTGGTCTCTTAACATCTGACCCAAATATGTTTCAGATCGAACTATATTTGGATATAGCTGCCATATAGACCGATCTCCCGATAAAGGATCAGAAGCCCATAAAAACTTTATTTTTTACCCGATTTCGCTGAAATTTAGTACTGTGGGTTATTTTAAGCCTTCCGACATCTGACCTAAATATGGTTCAGATCGGACTATATTTAGATATAGCTGTCATTAGACCGATCTCCTTATAAAGGGTCTGAAGCCCCTAAAAGCTTCATTTATTTCGATTTTGTTCCGAATTTGGGTTATCCGGATTGTGACGAAAGGGATTTTGATATATAACCAAGGTGATGGGTATCCAAAGTTCGTCCCGGCCGAACTTAATGCCTTTTACTTGTTTTATTTCAATCACTAAACGATTTTTTCCGAGTGTCTTCGATACAGTTCACATTGATGGCTCCTAATTATACAGACACTAAGGAATTGCATAACACATTGATATGCCATGCTAAAGAGTATGTCAGTAACGATTTTACAAAAAGGAGTCAAATGAATGATGGCCCATGATCATGCTCACATACAGATTGGTGGCATAATTAAATATAAGGAAGTAAGAACCCTCAATTACAAGGCAACTTGCAACAAACGTTGCCCTCTTTATGACTAAACTCGGAAAGATAAAAAATGACTTACATTTACAGCAACACAATGCAGAAAGCATAGCGAAAACATAATTTCAAGAAAGGGAAACAACTATGGCGATGATACAAGGAAGTCAGGTGGTAAATGATGGTTCAACCTCCTGCTTTACTACTATTTTTGCCCTGAAGCAGCAGTAAGTCCATAAAAAAAAATACAACAAGTTTATGACATACTCATAGCCTATGAATCATAAACGTATTGTGAAAAGTGATGAACTAGAATGGGAAAAAATTAAATGACGGCCTATTACATTTTTTTTTTTTATTAAATTACAACATTTACAAAGGCGGCGGTGCCCTGGCCAAGCACTTTACATTTTTATTAACATTATTAAGTCCCCAATCATCATCATGGGAAGCAGCAGAAACATCAGCAGCAGCTTCAACACACTGCTGTCATTCTCATTGTCGAGAGGACTGTGCAAAAACTAAAATCAAAACTGAAAGGAACTTCTGCTGTCGACGCTGTTTGATGTGTCTGAGATACCATTTTAAAGTTAACATCTTTGATCACTGCATACAATTGAAGCCTGAACATGTCTAGAGCTCTGAAATCATCGTCTTCATCGCCATCAACATCATCATCATCATTATCATCATAAATGTCTTGTGAGAGACCGAGACCGAGAGCGAGAGACAGATACCACTGTCGTCTCCATATGATTTTTGTCTGGCGAAACCTTGAAATAAAATTTAATCTTAAAGTTCAAGTACTCCACTTTATTTTTTGCCTTCTAAAGCCCCTCACATACAGACGAGCGACAGCAACGATCAGAATCGGCTGAACGCCAACCCAAGTCAATGGCATAATTGTTTGTTGGCATTCGATTTTAAACAAGAATTATTAATGTAAATATGAAAAAAAAAACCCCGAAAATGGAAGAAAAAGGTTACAACAGCATGTAAAACTGATTGTAGTCGATTAAAAATAAAAAAACAAGTAAAAACGTGCCAAATTCGGCCGGGCCGAATCTTTTATACCCTCCACCATGGATCGCACTTGTCGAGCTCTTGCCACGGTATCACTCTCCAGGCAAACAAAGGATATAAGAAAAGATTTGCTCTGCTATTAGAGCGATATCAAGATATGGTCCGGTTTGGACCAGAATTAAATGATATGTTGGAGACCTGTGTAAAATGTCAGAATTGCGCCCTTTGGGGGCTCAAGAAGTAAAATAGAGAGATCGATTTATATGGGATCTGTTTCGGGCTATAGACCGATTCAGATCATAATAAACACGTATGTTGATGGTCATGAGAGGATCCGTCGTACAAAATTTCGGGCAAATCGGATAATAATTGCGACCTCTAGTGGCTCAAGAAGTCGAGACCCCAGATCGGTTTATATGGCAGCTATATCAGGTTATGGACCGATTTGAACCATACTTAGCACAGTTGTTGAAAGTTATAACATAAGACCTCATGCAAAATTTAAGCTAAATCGGAAAATAATTGCGCCCTCTAGTGGCTCAAGAAGTCAAGACCCCAGATCGGTTTATAAGACAGCTATATTAGGTTATGGACCGATTTGAACCATACTTTGCACAGTTGTTGGAAATCATAACAAAACACGTCGGGCAAAATTTCCTTTTAATCGGATAAGAATTGCGCACTCTAGAAGCTCAAGAAGTCAAGACCCCAGATCGGTTTTTAAGACAGCTATATTAGGTTATGAACCGATTTAAACCATACTTGGCACAGTTGTTGAAAGTTATAACAAAAGACCTCATGCAAAATTTCAGCTAAATCGGATAAGAATTGCGCCCTCTAGAGGCTCAAGAAGTCAAGACCCAAGATCGGTTTATATGGCAGCTATATTAGGTTATGGACCGATTTGAACCATACTTGGCACAGATGTTGGATATCATAACAAAACACGTCGTGCAAAATTTCATTCCAATCGGATAAGAATTGCGCCCTCTAGAGGTTCAAGAAGTCAAGACCCAAGATCGGTTTATATGACAGCTATATAAAGTTATGGACCGATTTGATCCAGACTTGGCACAGTTGTTGAATATCATAACAAAACACGTCGGGCAAAATTTCAGCTAAATCGGATAAAAATTGCGCCCTCTAGTGGCTCAAGAAGTCAAGACCCCAGATCGGTTTATATGTCAGCTATATCAGGTTATGGACCGATTTAAACCATACTTAGCACAGTTGTTGGATATCATAACAAAATACTTTGTGCAAAAACTCATTCAAATTGGATAAGAATTGCGCCCTCTAGAGGCTCAAGAAGTCAAAACCCAAGATCGGTTTATATGACAACTATATCAGGTTATGGACCGATTTGAACCATACTTAGCACAGTTGTTGGATATCATAACAAAATACTTCGTGCAAAAACTCATTCAAATCGGATAAGAATTGCGACCTCTACAGGCTCAAGAAGTCAAGATCCCAGATCGGTTTATATCGCAGCTATAGTAGGTTATGGACCGATTTGAACAATACTTGGCACAGTTGTTGAATATCATAACAAAATACTTCGTGCAAAAACTCATTCAAATCGGATAAGAATTGCGCCCTCTAGAAGCTCAAGAAGTCAAGACCCCAGATCGGTTTATATGGCAGCTATATCAGGTTATGAACCGATTTGATCCAAACTTGGCACAGTTGTTGGATATCATAACAAAACAAGTCGTGCAAAATTTCATTCCAATCGGATAAGAATTGCGCACTCTAGAGGCTGAAGAAGTCAAGACCCAAGATCGGCCTATATGGCAGCTATATCAAAACATGGACCGATATGGCCCATTTACAATACCAACCGACCTACACCAATAAGAAGTATTTGTGCAAACTTTCAAGCGGCTAGCTTTACTCCTTTGGAAGTTAGCGTGCTTTCGACAGACAGACGGACGGACATGGCTAGATCCACATAAAATGTCACGACGATCAAGAATATATATACTTTATGGGGACCCTCCCCCTTAGCCCAATTATCAATTAATTGAATAAAACCCCGGAACTCCGAGATGGGTACACCGATTAAAGCGGTATTCGATTAAAGGTATTCGGGAGTAGAATACGAATAGAATGTCAAAAATTCAAGTACCTTAAGCGCCGCCCCAAACCCAAAACCACATCAAAAGTACCGCCCAAAATCAAAAGTGGACCACCCGGGATCATATGGGACTCCAATGAAAGGTATTTGAGAGAAGTGTACGAATATGATTATCGAATGTCCAAAATTGGGAGTAATAATCAAGGGGGCCGCCCCAAAACCATAACCGTCCCAAGTAGGCATATAGGACCAACATGAAAGGTCTATGTCTATGTCAGTAGAGTCTTCCTGTCGTCCTGCCGTTCAGCAGGGCATGTAGATCACGACAATAAAGTACTGACATAAATTGTCTTTTGGGTCTTAGCGTCAGTGGGTCCGACCCTCTCCTCCCACACCAAACTGTCATGTAGGACGACAGAAAATGTATTGTACTCAAATGAAAGGATGTGTCAGAGGGCAATCCCCCTCCAAAATATCCTTCCCAAAAAAAGGAATTAAAAATAATATACGAAGGCCGATCAGGATAGAATAGAACAGCAATAAAAGGGAGGGGGGCTGACCCTCCCCATTACCCCAAAAGTACTACCCAAAAATAAATGTGGACCGATCGAGACAATATGGGAATCAAATGCGAGGTATTCAGGAGTAGAGTATGAATTTCATATTAAAAATTGTATCCAAGTAACTGGGGGGCCGACCCAGCCCCAAAACCACCTAAAATAGGTTAGGGGGTCATGGTGGACGACCATGACAATATGGGACTCAAATGAAAGGTATTCGGAAGTAGATTACGAATATGGTCAGAAAGGAGGAATAGGTTTTATAATTGGTTGATATCGAAAGGCGGTGGACCCTCCCCCGTTACTCCAAAAACACCAGCCAAAATCAAAAGTAGACCCATCGGGACAATATGGGTATGAAATGAAAGGTGTTGGGGAGTAGAATACGACTATGGTATTAAAATTTGAGACTAAGTACCCATCGGGCACTCCAACCCATCGGGCACTCCAACCCATCGGGCACCCCAACCCATTGGGCACCTCAACCCATTGGGCACCCCAACCCATTGGGCACCCCAACCCATCGGGTACCCCAACCAATCGAGTACCCCAACCCAGCGGGTACCCCAACCCATCGGGTACCCCAACCCATCGGGTACCCCAACCCATCGGGTACCCCAACCCATCGGATACCCCAACCCATCGGGTACCCCAACCCATCGGGTACC
Organism: Stomoxys calcitrans; assembly: GCF_963082655.1. NCBI lineage: Eukaryota > Metazoa > Arthropoda > Insecta > Diptera > Muscidae > Stomoxys > Stomoxys calcitrans. The sequence goes on along the minus strand of NC_081555.1, from coordinate 150,307,082 downwards.
CCAACCCATCGGGTACCCCAACCCATCGGATACCCCAACCCATCGGGTACCCCAACCCATCGGGTACCCCAACCCATCGGGTACCCCAACCCATCGGGTACCTCAACCCATCGGGTACCCCAACCCATCGGGTACCCCAACCAATCGAGTACCCCAACCCAGCGGGTACCCCAACCCATCGGGTACCCCAACCCATCGGGTACCCCAACCCATCGGGTACCCCAACCCATCGGATACCCCAACCCATCGGGTACCCCAACCCATCGGGTACCCCAACCCATCGGGTACCCCAACCCATCGGGTACCTCAACCCATCGGGTACCCCAACCCATCGGGTACCCCAACCCATCGGGTACCCCAACCCATCGGGTACCCCAACCCATCGGGTACCCCAACCCATCGGGTACCCCAACCCATCGGGTACCCCAATCCATCGGGTACCCCAACATCGGGTACCCCAACCCATCGGGTACCCCAACCCATCGGGTACCCCAACCCATCGGGTACCCCAACCCATCGGGTACCCCAACCTATCGGGTACCCCAACCCATTGGGCACCCCAACCCATCGGGTACCCCAACTCCCCCAAAAAAAGGCATATTGACCGTTCATGTAAATATAGGGCTGAAATGAAAAGTATTTGGGAGTATGTTACGAATCTGGCAGCCAACATCAAAAGTAGACCCATCGGGAAAATATGGGTATGAAATGAAAGTTGTTGGAGAGTAGAATACGACTACGGTATTAATATTTGAGTCTAAGTACCCATCGGGCACCCCAACCCATTGGGCACCCCAACCCATCGGGTACCCCAACCATCGGGCACCCCAACTCCCCCAAACAGGCATATTGAATGTTCATGTAAATATGGGGCTCAAATGAAAGGTATTTGGGAGTAGATTAGGAATCTGACATACAAAATCAAATCGAAGTATAGGGGGTCACCCCACCACCTAAAAAGGGCCTCATATGGGCATATGAACCAATCATGACTATATGCGATTCGGTTTGTTTGTTTGTTACGTAGAATCAAAAACGGCCGATACGATTTTCTTAAAATTTTCACAGATTGTGTAGGTTTGTCTGGAAGGAAGGGCGCTCCGGTAGCCGAGTTGATGCAGGGGTCGTGGGTTCGATTCCCACCAGAAGCCTTGGTATCACAATGGACTTAAAATTGTCTAAGTGAGTCTATAAAGCACTGCCACTCTTTCCTTGTCTGAAAGGAAACATAGGCTACATAAGTTTTTGATATCGGATGGGGGCGGACCCTCCCCCTCCCCCTTACCCCAAAAACACCGCCGAAAACCAAAAGTGAACCGATAGACACAATATAGGAATCAAATTAAAGGTATTTGAGACTAGAAAACGAATATCTTATTAAAAATTGGGTCCAAGTACCCAGCGGGCCGCCCCAACTTCAAAACTCCTCTAAACAGTTATACTCGGCGTTCATGTCAATATGGGACTCAAATGAAAAGTATTCGGCAGTAGATTATATATATGGCATAAAACATTAGGTCCAAGTAGGTCCCACCCCCAAATACCCCCCAAATGGTCATATCAGCCGACCATGGTTATATGGCATTCAAATGAAGGATATTTGGTTGTAGATTACGAATATGATATTGACATTTACGTTCAAGTCCAGGTGGAGCTTTTGCTACTAAAAATACATCGAATAGGTTAATTGACCCATTATGACAATATGGGACACAAATGAAAGGTATTTGAGAGTAGACAAGGAATTTGATATCCAACTTTGGAGCCAAGTATTTGGGGTTACGCCCTAAATCACCCCTTAAACTGAACTTCATTTGCGACTATAGCAATATGGAGCTCAAATCAACCGTATTTGGGAGTAAATAACGAATTTCGCCCTAAATCACCCCTTAAACTGAACTTCATTTGCGACTATAGCATTGTGAAGCTCACATCAACGGTATTTGGGAGTAAGGGACGAATTTGATATCCATTTTCAGGGCAAAGTGCCGGTGGCCGCCCCAGCCCCAAAACACCATTCAAACGGTTCATACTTACCGACCATGGCAAGAGGGGGCTCAAATTAAAGGGATTTGGGAATGGAGCGAATTTGATATCCATATTTGAGTCAAGTGTCTGAAGTGCTATAACTCCCCCAAAAAGAAGTTCTCATTACCCTAATTTTCTAAAACACCAGATCTCGGAGATTGGTAATGTGATAGGTTCGAAATTTTTTTGGCCAAAAACAAAGCTTTAGAGAAAAACCCCGTAAGGAAAGGCAAAAGTCGGGCGGTGCTGATAGAGTATGACTCTATGGACTTACCTTCTGTGTGTTGCCAACAAATGCACCAATTTTGAATGTCTTAGTACCGACATAGGGTATTACCACAATTGCTGCTCGGCATGCTGAATTCAAGTAACAAATTGAGTAAATATCGCCATTGTTACAAATATCAATTTTAATGGCTCTTTGGCAAAAGTATTTGGTAGCATTTATGTGTAGTGCCAGCTACCAAAATGTCAAGTGATTGGCTTGGAAGAAAAAAAAAAAAGATGGTAGAAGGAAAAGAGCCAGAGAATGCCAGTTTATGTAAATATGAATATGACAATGGATTTTTGTTGGATTTCGTTGGTGCACAAATAGAAGCAAGCGTGCCAGTAGCACTTTTCACGATGTTGCTTTGATGAGCTACTTTTGATGGGCTCAAAAAGATATGGAAATAGCAATTGTCGGGCTTAGGTTCTAGGAAAATGTCATAGCAACGAAAATGTCAAAAATGTTTTGGCAGGAGACTAATGGTAGTGGAAAGCATTGGCTGAAGAAGAAGACTTACATTTATGGAGTGAGAAAAAAAAAACTTAAATTATGGGATAGCCCACGAAAAAATTGGTTAAAACATTGGTACAAAGAAAAAAAAATAATACGAAAAATTTAAAAAAAATTTTAAAATATTTATACCCTCCACCATAGGACCCCCATCTTGATCGTCATGACATTTTAAGTCGATCTAGCCATGTCCGTCTGTCTGTCGCAAGCACGCTAACTTTCGAAGGAGTAAAGCTAGCCGCTTGAAATTTTGCACAAATACTTCTTATGGGTGTAGGTCGGTTGGGATTGTACAATAAATGGGCCATATGGGTCCACGTTTTGATATAGTTGTCATATAAACCGATCTGGGGTCTTGACTTCTGGAGCCTCTAGAGGGCGCAATTCCCATCCGAATTAGCTGACACGACGTTTTTCGTTATGACTTCCAATAACTGTGCTAAGTATCCGTTCATAACCTGATATAGCTGTCCTATAAACTGATCTGGAATTTTGACTACTTCAGCCTTTAGAGGGCACACTTATTGAGTTGCCCAAAAAGTAATTGCGGATTTTTTAAAAGAAAGTAAATGCATTTTTAATAAAACTTAGAATGAACTTTAATCAAATATACTTTTTTTACACTTTTTTTCTAAAGCAAGCTAAAAGTAACAGCTGATAACTGACAGAAGAAAGAATGCAATTACAGAGTCACAAGCCGTTGGAAAAATTTGTCAACCCCAACTATATGAAAAATCCGCAATTACTTTTTGGGCAGCCCAATATTTTTCGATTTGGCTGAAATTACAACGCCTTCTCCCATGACCTTCATCATACGTGTCATGTATGGTCTTAGACGGTCTATAGCCTGATACAGCTCCCCTATAAACTAATCTCCCTATTTTACCTCTTGAGACCCTAAAGGGCGCAAAATCCTATTTGGCAGATATTTTACACAATGACTTATTCTATGGCCTCTTACATTCAATCGGACCCTAATTTGATATAGCTCCAATAGCATAGCATTTCTTTACTTTTATCCTTTGATTGCCTAAAAAGAGATACTGGGAAAAGAACTCGTCAAATGCGATCCATGGTGGAGGGTAGATAAGATTCGGCCCGGCTGAACTTGGCTTACAGATTCGTAGTCAACTCTCAAAAACCTTTCATTTTATACCCATTTTGTGACGTTGGACAGTCATGCCCGTTTTGGGAGGTTTTGGGGTTAGCCGGTAGACACCGTGGACCTAAACATCTTTCATTTGATAACCATTCTGTCCCATTCGGTAAATATTTCCTGTTGAGGGGCTTTTGGGGAGTGGGGGCGCCCCAGACACCAAGGAATAATTTTTGTATCATTTTTTTGCTATGCTTTTTAATACCTTGCATTTGCTATCCATTTTGTCCCAATCGATAAACATGTACTGCTGGGGGGTTTGCGGGGGGTGGGGTGGGCCCTCAGATACCAAGGAATAAATTTGTGTGTCAGATTTGTACTCTACTTTTAAATACCTTTCATTTGATACCCATATTGACCAAAGCTGTAAATATGTCCGGTTGGGTGGTGTTTTTGGGGGTGAGGAACCCCCCCGCCCCACACACTTAAGGTGACATTTTTATGCCAAGTTCGTACTCTACTCTTAAATACCTGAGATTTGATACCCATATTGCACAAAGCGGTAAAAGTGACCTGTTGGATAGTATTTTTGGGGGTGGGGAACCCCCCGACACTTAAAGTGACATTTTAATGCTACGTTCGTACTCTACTCTTAAATACCTCTGATTTGATACCCATATTGCACAAAGCGGTAAAAGTGTCCTGTTGGATAGTATTTTTGGGGGTGGGGAACCCCCCGATACTTGAGGTGACATTTTTATGCCAAGTTCCTACTCTACTCTTAAATACCTTTCATTTGATACCCATATGTCCCATTCGGTAAACATGTCCGCTCGAGTGGGTTTTGGGATGGGGCGTCCCCCCCAGGTTATTTGACCCAAAATATTATACAACTTTCATGTTTTTGTGATACCATAAGGTGGTACCGTTGTCTGTCGAAATCACGATAGCCGCCTGAAATTTTGAACAGATACTTACAATTGATGTAGTTCGTCGAGAATTGCAAATAAGCCATATGGGTTCACATTTAGATATAGCTCCCATAGAAACCGATCCCCCGATTTGACTTCTTGAGCCCTTCTAAGCCGCAATTTTTGTCCGATTTGGCTGAAATATTGCACAAAGTGTTCCATTATGACCCCCAACAACTGTGTCAAGTACGGTCCAAAACGGTCTATAACCTGATATAGCTCCCATATAAACCGATCCCCCGATTTGACTGCTTGAGCCCTTACAAGCTGCAATTTTTGTCCGATTTGGTTGAAATTTTTAACATAGTGTTCTCTTATGACTTCCAACAATTGTGCCAAGTACGGTCCAAATCGGTCTATAGCCTGATATAGGTCCCATAGAAACCCATCTCCCGATTTGACTTCTTTAGCCCTTCTAAGCCGCAATTTTTGTCCGATTTGGCTGAAATATTGCACAAAGTGTTCCATTATGACCCCCAACAACTGTGTCAAGTACGGTCCAAATCGGTCTATAACCTGATATAGCTCTCATATAAACCGATCCCCTGATTTGACTTTTTGAGCCCTTACAAGCTGCAATTTTTGTCCGATTTGGCTGAAATTTTTAACATAGTGTTCTCTTATGACTTCCAACAACTGTGCCAAGTATGGTCCAAATCGGTCTATAGCCTGATATAGGTCCCATAGAAACCGATCCCCCGATTTGACTTCTTGAGCCCTTCTAAGCCGCAATTTTTGTCCGATTTGGCTGAAATATTGCACAAAGTGTTCCATTATGACCCCCAACAACTGTGTCAAGTACGGTCCAAAACGGTCTATAACCTGATATAGCTCCCATATAAACCGATCCCCCGATTTGACTGCTTGAGCCCTTACAAGCTGCAATTTTTGTCCGATTTGGTTGAAATTTTTAACATAGTGTTCTCTTATGACTTCCAACAATTGTGCCAAGTACGGTCCAAATCGGTCTATAGCCTGATATAGGTCCCATAGAAACCCATCTCCCGATTTGACTTCTTTAGCCCTTCTAAGCCGCAATTTTTGTCCGATTTGGCTGAAATTTTGCACAAAGTGTTCCATTATGACCCCCAACAACTGTGTCAAGTACGGTCCAAATCGGTCTATAACCTGATATAGCTCTCATATAAACCGATCCCCTGATTTGACTTTTTGAGCCCTTACAAGCTGCAATTTTTGTCCGATTTGGCTGAAATTTTTAACATAGTGTTCTCTTATGACTTCCAACAACTGTGCCAAGTATGGTCCAAATCGGTCTATAGCCTGATATAGGTCCCATAGAAACCGATCTCCCGATTTGACTTCTTGAGCCCTTACCAACCGCAATTTTTGCCCGATTTGGCTGAAATTTTGCACAAAGTGTTCCAATATGACCCCCAACAACTGTGTCAAGTACGGTCCAAATCGATGTATAACCTGATATAGCTCCCATATTAACCGATTTCCCGTTTTGACTGCTTGAGCCCTTACCAGCCGCAATTTTTGCCCGATTTTGCTGAAATTTTGCACAAAGTGTTCCGTGTTTGTGGTTTTCCACACAAAAAGTTTTAGAATTTGTTGAACATTACGATTTTGACAATCTCTCTATGAGTATTATTGTAGCCCTCACAATTTGAGCCACCCTAATGTACAGACTGTTGACCTAGGGTTTTTCAAAACATTTTTTGACACATGGGTTATATTATTGAAGATGTTGGTTAGGTTAGATTGAAAAAAGGATGCGGACATTAATCCGCTCCATGCCACTATGGACATACACCTAAGCCTGTAATCGATTTGCGGTGCGCTCTGAATACTAAAAAGTAGCCTCAAAAAAGAAAATTTTAAATCACGAATTCCGTTCAATATCCTTATTTGTTTTCCATACCACTACCCAAAGTTGGTTCATGTCTGGTTTTGTGTCCCCACTTAAGTATCGGCGTCTTTTAGCCGCTAAAGCCGGGCAATGACATAGAAAATGCTCCAACGCCTCAACATCTTCCCCACATGCCCTGCACATGCTATCACTTGCCGCATCGATTGTGCATAAGTGTGCTCGTAGTCCTATGTGTCCTGCTATGATACCGAAAGCTATGCATTACCTGCTTCTTATTTCCTTTCAGTTATAGCCTCGCCTTCTCACGATCTGGATCTCCCCATAGGATTTTCGCGTGCTACTGACCGTCTCGCTGTTCCACAGGATTGCATGGGCATTCGTCATCCAAGCCCTAAACTCGGATTGCGTCGACCCCAAAGGCTTCGGGTTAACCAAGTTTATTGAAGGTAGTGCTCTGGACTTCATATCGCCTGCTTTCTCCTTCCCCCTTTCTACGCTATGGTCCGGCACCCAAAAGTTGCGTATCGTGCCATCCCCAGAGATGGCGTTAATCTCCTTCCTACATTCCAAGACTATGAGTGATCTCACCGCCGTGGTTGTTATTGCCCTTATGGCCTGTTTACTGTTCTTGAAGATTTTCATATTCGACATCCTCCTGTTGAAGATGTAAAAATTTAAAACAAGCTGTAGTTCCTAAAAACCAAACGCTAAATAAGCCACCCTATATACCATATTGGAGACCCACCGCAGAGGTTAGCATATCCGCCTTAACGCTGAACGCCTGGGTTTGAATTCTGGCAGAAACATGAGAAAAATTTTCAGCGGAGCCACCGTAGATCAGTAAATTTTTCGGCGGTGGTTGTCACTTCCTAATGATGGCGGCATTTGCGAGGTACTTTGCCAAGTAAAAACTTCTCCCCAAAGAGGTGTCGCTCAGCGGCACGCCGTTCTAACTCGGCTATAAAAAGGAGGTCCCTTGTAATTGAGCTTAAAATTGAATCGCACAGCACGCATTGATATATGAGAAGTTTGCCCCTGTTCCTTAATGGAATGTTCATGGGCAAATTTGCTTTTGCCTATACCATATGCGTAAGAAAGTTTGAGATAAACTATTTTTTCGCTATTACGAATTCTTATTTTTCTTACTTTCATATCTTTTTTTTTTGAAGTTATTTGTGTCACAATTGAAATAAAAGTCTATATAGATAAGCTTGCCATTTTACTCTCCACTCACTCAATCACTCACTAGAGAAAACATGTTTTCTGTTTTGGTTATGCTAAATAGATGACAAAAACATGGTAGTCACTTCCAGAAAACCACATTCGCTTTTTTTTTTTAGTAGGTAATTCCAAATACGTTAATCACGACTTCCGAACGTGCAAATTAGGCTAAATTCAATATGACATGACGCATTTTTTGACCATACTATTCGAGATTTGGCAAATTCTGCGAATACAGCCCACATTTAGTATGGAGATAATAAAACATAAACGCAAAAAAAATGAGAAAAAAACCCAGGCCCAATTCTAATTCAAGATAGAAATGTGTTATGGCATTCTTTTTAAATCGACGAGGGCCTTGCTTGGAATGGCATTCGAATTCGAAAGTCTTACATAATGGAAAAATTGGGTTGAACTAGGTTAACTTATCAAACTATTGGGTTGCCCAAAAAGTAATTGCGGATTTTTCATATAGTCGGTGTTGACAAATTTTTTCACAGCTTGTGACTCTGTAATTGCATTCTTTCTTCTGTCAGTTATCAGCTGTTACTTTTAGCTTGCTTTAGAAAAAAACGTGTAAAAAAAGTATATTTGATTAAAGTTCATTCTAAGGTTTATTAAAAATGCATTTACTTTCTTTTAAAAAATCCGCAATTACTTTTTGGGCAACCCAATAGAATATCTAAATGGACTATGTTCCAAAACATTTATAGAAATTTTACTCTTAATCTAGAAAAAGTATGAAAAAAATAGGGTTTCAACGCTTACCTGTTACCACAGAACACAGTTGGTATGATTTAAAAGTTCCCATTTCAAGCAACAACATGAAAATTAAAGAAAGGAAAACCAATTAGAAAACACCAATAAAAATAATAATAATACTTAATGGTAAAATCTAAAAGTAAAAATTAGTTAAATTCTTGTTGGGCATATCGAGCTTTTCAAATTTGCCTCTAAGTAAAATACCCCAAAGAAAGTCTAAACACTTTCTCTACCTCCATGCAATATATCAAAAATCTCCCACTCATCATCCCTGGAATCTTCAAACCTTCAAACTCTCAAGCCAACTCATTCAAGTGTGACATGCTATAGCTCACTTATACACACATAGGTTAAGTGAGGTTGAAAAAATGTTGCAGATATTAATCAGCCCCATAGACATACACCTAAGCCATTAATCGCCTTGTTGTGCGCTCCAAAAACTAAAAAGTAACCTCGAACAAGAAAATCTAAGTTAGGAATTTCTTCCAACTTACAAAATCCTTAATCGTTTTCCACGCCCTTAAATTGGTTTATGTCTGGTATTGTATCCCCACCTAAGTGCCGCTATTTGTTAGACGCGAAAGCCGGGCAATGACAAAGGAAATGGTCCAACATCTTATCATCTTCCCCGCATGCCCTACACACCGCCGCACCGATTTAACATAAAAGAGACCGTAGTCCTATGTGTCCCCTTATGATACCAATAACTATACTGACCTCCTTCTTACGTCGTTTCAGTAATAGTCTCGTCTTCTCACGATCTGGATCCCCCCATAGGACTTTTGCCGTCCTACCGACCGTTTCGCTGTTCCACAGGGTTGCATGCGCATTCACGCCCTCGCCCTTATCTCGGACTGCGTCCACCCGATAGGCTTCGGGTTAATCAAGTTTATTGATATGTAACATAAATGCTGATGATTTTCAGTTCATATTAAATTATTGGGTTGCCCAAAAAGTAATTGCGGATTTTTTAAAAGAAAGTAAATGCATTTTTAATAAAACTTAGAATGAACTGTAATCAAATATACTTTTTTTACATTTTTTTTCTAAAGCTAGCTAAAAGTAACAGCTGATAACTGACAGAAGAAAGAATGGAATTACAGAGTCACAAGCTGTGAAAAAATTTGTCAATACCGACTATATGAAAAATCTGCAATTACTTTTTGGGCAACCCAATATAACTCTTAAAAGTGTTCTCGTACATATGGTCTCTATTGTAGTTTACTGATCTCTCTTACTCTCACGGGCTCTATCTCTCTCTCTCTCTCTCTGGCTTTATCTAAGTCTTATCGTCAATCGATGCATAACGGACAATTAGTTACTTTGACTCCTTTTAATGTAAACTTCAATGTTTAAATATGTGCGTTGCCAACCATATTAAACCGCAAACGACATGCCTGCAGCTTAAGCTACTGATTAACCTTCGTGTCAAAGAACACCAAGTACGCATCACACCAACACACACACACACACACCCGCACGCCAATGGTGAACTCTTCAAGCATACTCATTCTCTCGCACCGCTTGATCGTTCTCTATGAGAATGTTTCTTGGTTGGTTGCCGTAACTGAACTCCCCTCACCCTTTGTTTGGAATTAGCAATGCTCTCTTATTTTGAAACGCAGAGCATGGGCAGACCAAATACAGAGTGGGGGAAATGATATCGCGGTGGTGGTTAACTTGTACCACAAAATCGCCTTTATAAAACCCTTTTATTAGAATTTTGTCTTGTCATTAAAAATTTGTCTTAGGAAAAATTTTATTCAAATTTTGTTAAAAAACTTTGTTTTCATTAGTTTTTGTGTTAAGAAAAAAAAAAAATTCATTTCATTTCGAACAGTTTGAAAGTCCGTACTCAGAAACGTAGTACGAAACAATTTTTATCTATGAAAAACTTAATTTTGGCTATCTGTTGAACGGATGGACGAATGTGACGAAATTACCCAAGAATAGATCTGTCTTAGAAAAATTCTAGCTTGAGTTAGGAAAGTGGTAATCTAAAGAAATTTCAAATAACGTAATGTTTTTTTTTCTGTCAGGCAAGACGCAGGGGATGTCCCCTATGAATGCAGTGCCTTGCGTTGGCGAGAGGAAATTAGGAATTGGAGGGGGGCAAAAAAGATATAGTGCTTATTGACATTTGTCTTAAATCTTTGGATGTCAAAGAGGGTGGGAAAAACATTAGCCGGAAGTCGATTCCACATACGAACAGTTCGGGCGAAATAAGAATTCTCTCTATAATGCATTGTGCGGTCCGCTGGCCAATTAATTACAAACGGGTGTGAGTTCCTGGACATACATCCTTACATCAGGAATAAGAAGACGAATATCAGAGGAACATACTCCATGAAAGTACCGATAGAACAGCGCCAAACAACCCACATTGTGACGATGATGAAGGTAGGTAATAGAGTTGGATATCCCACTGTCCCCAATCAACGCCATCGCTCCCCTTTGTACACGGTCCAGTAGCTCCAGGGAAGATTTTGAAGCTCCAGCCTATACATGTGAGTTGTACTCCATTTTTGGCCTTATGAAAATGGTGTAGATGTTAAGAAGATCAGACGGAGTGAAGTAATTCTTACACCGTTTAAGGAAGCCTAAACACTTGAATGCTTCTTTCGACACTTCGAATACATGTTTGGCCCAACGGACATCACTTTGTATTTTCATGCCCCAGAACATCAAGAGCTTCTGATTGCTCAACATCTACAGCGTTAATAGACAAAGATGATCGTAATGGGCCAGCGACTCGTTTGTGTGATAACAAGCAGCACTGAGTCTTCGGTGCATTAAAATCTACTCGATTCATTCGACCCCACTCAGAAATGGCCAGCAAATCCTGGCAGAGTGTATCGTCCCATAACCCACCTCTTATCCTCAATCTCTCGAAGACTTGGTCTTTGGTCGAATGAGTACGAATGACAGAGATTACTGTCATCCGCAAATGAGTAGATCGGTTTCGATGTCTGACCCAACAGATCGTTGATGAAAATTAGAAAAAGAGTAGGAGAAAGAACAGAGCCCTGGGGTACAACTGCGGTCAATTCGGGCTCATTGGATGAGAGCCCATCTATAACGACTCGAATAGTGCGATCTCTGAGAAAGCTCGAAATAAATCGAACGAAGCCATTACCGACATCAAATGCGACCAGCTTTGATAGCAGTGCATCGTGCCAGACCCTATGAAATGCTTTGCAGATATCCAGAGCCACAACCTTATTCTCACCAAACTGGTGGATTGAGCGACTCCAACGTTCCGACAGAAGTGCCATGAGGTAGCCCGTAGAGCGATTTCTACGGAACCCATACTGTTGGTCGCTAAGCAGGCCATTAGACTCTAAATACCTCCCAAGATGGTGATTAACCATGTTCTCCATGACCTTGGAGAGAACGGAGCATATCGCAATTGGCCGATAATTCTCAGGGTTGCTGACCGCACTCTTCTTGGGTATTGGGCGAACGTTCGCAACCTTCCAACGCGCTGGGAAGACTCCCGCACGGAAGGCAAGATTGAAAAAGTTGAGTATTGGACGAGCGAGCGTCGAAGAATACTTGCGTAAGACAAGTGTTGATATACCGTCTGGGCCCGGAGAAAGTACAGCTAATAGACAAGGTTGTCGAGCGTGGTTAATGTGGTAATTGTTTCATAGATGCGTTTTCGCAACAAATACAATTTAATACAACATACCAACGCATGGCCCTTGAAGCCATCACACGTAATATGGTTCAAAAGTCTTCTAACCAAAGACGAAACGCGTCCCATAGTGGTTGGTGCTCTGGCTTTCCTTTCCCATTTACAAAGAAAATCTCCGATCATTGAGCTCGGCTCGAAAGAGAAAGAAACAAGAATTAAAGAAACTGTTGAAAATAATTAAAATTAAAAGCTCGTAGTCCGCTCCGAAGTCGGAATGGAGGAATCTTCCCGGAATCGGTTAAAAATTCCTCGACTCCGCACCCCTGGTAGTAAGTATATTTTATTTTATATTGTAATTTTCATCGCTATTTAACTATCGAAGTACTTTCAATGGATTGGCACCTGGAGTTAGACAACACAGACAATCCTCTCTTGTTTTGACGTGGGCGACCTTCTGAACAACAGCGTAGGACTAATGCATATGCAAATGTGTGCGTACATACATGCTTGATCTATGAAAGCATTTGAGCCTTATCACTAATTTTTGGCTTGTCAAAAGATATGAACAAACTATCAGACAAGCAATAGGGCGGAGAGGTAGCTAAAGATACACCTTTGACAAATGCACATTTGACATCAATGGTAATGACAAGGGCGATGAGAACGAAGGAGACCAAAACAGCAAAAACAACAATGAATAGAAAATGCTTAAAGTCAAAGCCAAACACCATTGTGGGCAAGGCATCGCAAGTGTAAAATTCTACATCGATGCCAATACTTGAGAGTGAATACCTTCTCCCACACACACATACACATATAACAGTTCACTTATTTAAGCATAGATAACGAAACAGTTGAGAGATTCAGACTCTCTTTATACGCTCAATGATGCTCTCAGCATATGTGCGTGCCTGTGAGTCAAACAAACCTCTCCCCCCAACACACCAACACATTTGAAGAGCAATAAAATGAAATTGAATTGACTCTGCAGAGATCGAGATCAATAAACGAAAATTATGTTAGCCAGCACACATTGGGTCCGTCTGGGAGAGCAACGAAGGTAATTAGCGTGCATGCATATTACACAGCATAAATTCATAAAATTGCCAATAAACAACACCAACCAATAAGAGAAACTAAAAGTTGAGATAATGATGGACAGTGGATCATCCATCAGTTTTATTCAAATCTTACTGCATTATGTTGGCGGAAATCATTTTAAATTGATAGAAAATATGCATGTAATCAATGGAATGTGCCATTCCAGACTTCCTGAATGTATGGATGATTGCTAAAATTGTGGCGAGAGGCTTAAAATTTTTTGTTATTTTTTTATTGAATTTTGGGGAGAGAGGAATACAGATAGTTTAAAAGGGAAACTCTTGAGAAGACAATTATGCAGAGTTTACATGACACATCTGATACATGATCATTGTAATAGTATTGGTGGCATCTATCGATTACCATTTACAAAGAAATGTGTAATCATTAATTGACAGACAAATAAAGTTATAACATGAGAAGTAAAGTATGAAAAATTAAAGAAAATCAAAGAGAAGAAAAAATCGAAGAACTGTTTTTGGCAAAAGCGTACACGTACACACGATGAGTACGATCATGATGTGCCGTCTAAAATGGTCATTAGAAATCTAATTATTTACATTTATTGGCAGCTAATTACAACGTCAGATAAAGAAGAACTTACTTTTAGGCCATTATTATTGACCATCTTAAAGGTTAAAATAAGAGCCAAAATGGTTCACATCTTTCTTACACCCACCACCAGAGTATACACTACACTATACACCTCAAAATATTGATCTGGGGGCTTATATAGCGTATATATTCTTGGCAGGGATGGAAAAGTCAGTACTTTAATACTTTTTTCAGTACTTTTCCACTTGATGAGTTTCGCAGTACCCCCGCAACAGATTTAGTACCTTTTCAAGCACAAGAATTTTTCAAACAATTCACTTAACGAAATTTGCCACAATAAAATAGGGATATTCAATTGTAAGCCGATCGAATCAAGTCCATACGACTGTCGAATTTGCGTTATGCCCATCGCTTAGAGATTGTAAAAGGGCATATCATAGTTCATATTTAGAAAAAGATGCCTCCTGCACAAGTCGGCTTATTTGACTTATTGAGCCTCTAGAAAGCTTTGTCAGAGACGCAGACCACTGATAATTGGTCTTCGAATTCTATATAAGATTCGTGCTCGACTCCCAGGTATCTTTCATTTAAGTCCCATATTGTACCAATCGGTCTATATGGCCGTTTGGGGTGTGTTAGCGTGGGGCGTTCCCCTAGTTACTTGACTGGAAATTTTAATATCTGATTTGTGTTTTTGGGTTACTATCATTGTGCAATCACAAGTTCGTCCAATCATCTCCGATACATGTATATCTCGGATATATCGCAAACCCTTCGTCTTCGGTTTCCATTTACAGAGCGCTGTTCGATTAAAGTTTTAGCTCAACGATGTGCCGAGTTTCGAATGGCGAGTTGCATAGTGATACCACTTCGTAGAGATAATTGGTTAGATATCTCATAAATATGCCAACCTCTGCGGAAAGATGACCGCCTTCGTCTTTGTTTAGGGTTGTATATAAATGAAACTTAAAAAATTTGGTCTGATAACCAAAACCCCTTTGGGATTTTCTAATCGGTAAGGCAGAAGTTTTCCAGAGATATATTTTATATACCTGCTCTCCCATATTCTTTAAACCTTTAGACAAAAAGTACTCTCTCGGTACAAAAAGTACCATTTTAGTACCTTTTTATAATTTGTATTTTCCATCCCTGATACTTGACCATCTTGATATTCTAAGACGATCTAGCAATGTTCGTCCGTCAGTCGAAATTACTAAGGCGGACGTACAAAGAGATTGAGGTGGGCCATTGGGGATTACCAATGGTTAAGATATAAAATCATAGCATAACTTAGATTGAAAACTGATTTTTATACCCACCACCGAAGGATGGGGTATATTCATTTTGTCATTCCGTTTGCAACACAACTAAATATCTATTTCCAACCCTATAAAGTATATATATCCTTGATCAGCTTAAAAATCTAAGACGATCTAATCATGTCCGTCCTTCTGACATTCTGTCTGTTGAAATCACGCTACAGTCTTTAAAAATAAATATATTTAGCTGAAACCTTGCACAGATTTTTTTTATGTCGATAAGCAGGTTATGTTCTAAGATGGGCTATATCGGACTATTTCTTGATATAGCCCCCATATAGACCGATCCGCCGATTTAGGGTCCTTGGGCCATAAAAGACATATTTATTGTCCGATTTTGATGAAATTGGGAACAATGAGTTGTATTAGACCAGTCGACAACTTTCTTCAAATTGGCCCAGATCGATTCAGATTTAGATATAGCTGACATATAGACCGATTTCTCGATATAAGGTTTTGAACCCATAAAAGGCGCATTTATTGTACGATTTCGCCGAAATTTGGGACAGTGAGTTGTGTTAAACCCCCTTGACATCTTCCTGTAATATGGTCAAGTTCGTTCCAGATTTAGATATAGCTGACATATAGACCGATTTCTCGATATAAGGTTTTGAACCCATAAAAGGCGCATTTATTATACGATTTCGCCGAAATTTGGCACAGTGAGTTGTGTTAAGCCCCTCGACATCTTCCTGTAATATGGTCAACTTCGTTCCAGATTTGAATATAGCTGCCATATAGACCGATCCGACGACTTAAGGCCACATTTATTGTTCGATGTCGACGAAATTTGGCACAGTGAGTTAAGTTAAGTCCCTCGACATCATCCTGCAATATGGCCAAGATGGGTCCAGACTTGGATATAGCTGCCATATAGACCGATCCACCGATTTAAGTTTTGAACCCATAAAAGCCACATTTATTGTCCGACTTCGCAGACATTTGGGACAGTGAGTTATGTTAGGCCCTTCAACATTCTTCTTCAATTTGGCTCAGATCGATCCAAATTTGGCTATAGCTGCCATATTTTTTCAAAGATGCTGTTGGACGCAACGTTACGGTGAATGAACACATTTCGAACCGAACACTGATTTTGGTAATAAAATTCAATGATTTGCAAGCGTTGCTCGTTAGTAAGTCTATTCATGATGAAATGTCAAAGCATACTGAGCATCTTTCTCTTTGACACCATGTCTGAAATCCCACGTGATCTGTCAAATACTAATGCATGAAAATCCTAACCTCAAAAAAATCACCCTTTAGACTGATCTCTCGATTTAAGGTTTTGAACCCAAAAAAGACGCTTTTATTGTACGATTTCCCCAAAATTTGGGACAGTGAGTTATGTTAGGCCTTTCAACATTCTTCTTCAATTTGGCTCAGATCGATCCAAATTTAGCTATAGCTGCCATATAGACCGATCTCTCGATTTAAGATTTTGGACCCATAAAAGGAGCATTTATTGGCCGACTTCGCCGACATTTGGGACAGTGAGTTGTGTTAGGCCCTTTGTCAGCCCTCTTCAATTTGGCCCAGATCAGTTCAGATTTTGATATAGCTCCCATATAAACCGATATCTCGATTTAAGTCTTGGCCCCATAAAAGACACATTTATAATCCGATTTCGCTGAAACTTGACACAGTGACTTATGTTAGGCTTTTCGACATTCGTGTCGTATATGGTTTAGATCGGTCTATATTAAGATCGGATCGGATGGCAACCAAAAAATCCAATATTTTGTTCTATTGGGTTGCCCAAAAAGTAATTGCGGATTTTTCATATAGTCGGCGTTGACAAATTTTTTCACAGCTTGTGACTCTGTAATTGCATTCTTTCTTCTGTCAGTTATCAGCTGTTACTTTTAGCTTGCTTTAGAAAAAAAGTGTAAAAAAAGTATATTTGATTAAAGTTCATTCTAATTTTTATTAAAAATGCATTTACTTTCTTTTGAAAAATCCGCAATTACTTTTTGGGCAACCCAATAGAAGATGTAGAATTATGCCCTACAACTTAATTTATTTTGTATAAATTTTTAGCAGAATCCATGGTGGTTCCCAAGATTCGGCCCGTCCGAACGTGGCAAATTTTTACTTGTTTCTAATTTCAACCAAGGCGCAGGGGATGTCCCTTATAAATGCCGTTTTTTATCTGCGCTACTAAGAATTCGAGGTATAACGCCTAAGGACTTGAATGAGAATGCCGGGCAGAGTTGCGGAACTTGAAATTGCCAGCAACAATGATATCAATGTCAAATGTTATACAAATCACCCTCATTCATCTTGTCCAGCCTAATTTTAACTTCCATAGTTCTAGCATATGTTTAACTGATTCGGATGAAACTTGGTCCCTTACCAATAGACGATTTCAACTGTCAAACTTAAAAATCTTCACTCACAGTACTATTTCATATTTAGATTAAAATATAACAAAAATTTTTTAATTTTCTTTGAAATCACTTCACTTACATTTTCCCGTTTAATGGTAGCCGCTTTGTTCACGTATCAAATTAATTTAAAGCACCTGAATGTGACAGAAGACCAAATCAACTTAATTTAGTGGCATTAATTAGTAAGATGTATGTTTGCAATTAGTTTGATATTGATTTTTTTTTTACAATTGTTGTTGTTGTTGTGGTTTTTCACTGCTTTTTTCCTACTTCAAAAGACTAGCTTTGCGATTTCTTCTCCAGCTGTCTGTCAATTTTCACCAAACAGTTTTTGATAAGAGAAAGAGAAAAAAAAATAACACTTGTTTCGCAGGAGTTGCCAACTCTCTGCAGAGGCTACACTCACTCACTCACTCATGGCATTGCATTACATTGGTAGGGGGCATTAAACGTGTTAATATCGCATTCAATCAAACGAATCTTCAATATTTGTTTTTTTTTTGCTTGATCTCACTTGCACGCTGTGTTTAAGATCTCAGGCAATTAAAATCACAAAAATTAACAACAACAAAAACGCACACACAAAAAAAAACTCGAATTGATATCACGTGCTGATGGTTGATTTGTTATTAACGTTGAAGAAGACGGCAAAGACACTACACTACACTCACTCACTGTTGAATAACACTACACTCCACTCCACTCCACTCCACTCCACTCCACTCCAAAAACAACATTGAAAAACGAAATTGGTCATTTAGATATAAATTTATTTGAAAATGATTTGACACTTGTGTGCGAGACGTAGTAGAAGCGGTACACGCTATGATTGCCGCCTTAACTTTAAGCCCCGCACCGCATAGCGATTCACTTGATTCAAAACTGCCGTTTAATGATCGAAGCCACAGATCGAACCCAAAGATAAACAAAACGCCACACACAGCAGCTTAGCACGCGTAAGGCGGCGGCAGTGACAGACAACGAAAACGGCGATGACTACCACGACGGGCAACAACTGTCATAACGAGCTGTGATGGCATGGCCAGAGAAACGTTGGAAGCACGCCGCAGTAGGCAATATGCCCCATCAAAAATGTCAATAAATTTCAAATCAAACAAGATTGACTTTGTTGTTTTTTTTTTATGTTGGTTTCGGTTTTTTTTTGACAAAACACCATTCGCATGCAACAGACATTCGCACTGTGGGCACACCCCAATTTAAACGAGAATTAACAAAAACAACAACCCCACCACCACCAACAACAACCACAACAACAACAGCAGCACAAGTGTAATGTGTTGATTGTTTTTTGATTTGATGCGGCCGGTTTCAAAGCACCTTAAAGAGGATCATTCATACAATGAGCCAAAGATTATTTTGATTTCTTTTGTTGTTGTTGTTGTTGACGTTGTTGTTGTCGATGTTGATTTGCATGGCTCAGGTGTTTTAGAGTAGAAGAGTGTTGTTAGAGCAGCGTAACAGCAGAATGTTTATGACTCTTCATGGTTCTTGTTGTTGTTGTTTGTGTACAAAACAGAAGTTATTTACTTTAACACGGTTGTTGTTGTTGTTGTTATCTTCAATAGAGTAGTTTGAGATTCTCTTTAATTGATGGGTGTTGGGAGGGGGTTTAACTCACAAAATCACCGTTTTCTTTATGACTTTTTAATTGTTTCACTTTTTTTTGGGTCCACACAAAAACATCCAACTTTATGACATTTTAATGAGCATTTTTTAATTTCATTTTTTTTCTGCTCAATTATGATAATTTTTATGTAATTAAAAAAAAATATTTAAGTGATTTTTTGTTCTTCTCTTTTTTTTGATATTTCTTTTTCTTGTCTCCGTTGCAAAGTTGAGTTAGTTAGGCGGAGGAGAAAAATAAATGCGAATATGGACAATTTTTGGTTTTCACCGCAACCTGTGCCTCATTTAATGGTTTAGGGGGCTCATACAATATATATATATTAATTTTTGTGTGTGTTTTCGGTTACCTCGACAACGATGACGATTACGAGACGACGACCAAGAGCACAACACGACGACAACACCAAACTAAAACTGAATCAACAAACGGTGGCTTTGCTCGAAAAAATTGTCACAACATCGTTGTCGTAGCCGTAGCCGTCGTCGTAATGCGAGTTATTATTGTTGCTGTTGTTGTTGTTTTTACGGGGTTTTTGTCGAATGTTGTTGTTGTTGTTGTTTTTGTCTTCCTTTGAAGCAAACTCACCCATAGCCGATGGACTACAACAAAACTACTGCTCGGCAGCTTACTTAACACACAACTGTTGCCCTAATATCCATCCATCCATCCAACAATCCATCTAGTGGTACGTACTCTCGCGCCCGGCGCATATCCATCCGTAGACCACCATACCAACCATGCCATTCCATTCCATTCCATTCATCCATCCACACACATCCACCGCCACCATCTCCACATCCATCTATGCCACCACCACCAACGGTGTGTTCGGCAGTGAGTGTATTATCCAACCGACGACGACCTACCTACCAAACTACCTTCCTACCGACAACCATTTACCCATGGTTGTTCCATTCATACAAATTCGAAATCAAATTCATACACATATTTTTTTTTTCTTCCATAGTGCGCAAGGCAAGAAAATTTTACGGTGGGCCGCATCCAAAAGGGCGGTTAAGTGCAGGTGTTGTTGTCAAGGATACGAATAGAAAATCTGGTTCTGAGTTGATTACTTTCATGTAGGAAGAATAAAAGAGAGAAGTAGTTTTGAGATCCTCTAGCGAAAAGACTGATGTTATGCCTATGGTTGCCAGATTGTTTTTCCGCAAGCCATTGGTTGCTGCTTTGTAGCACCTCCTGATCAAACATGCAAAAATGTAATCAAACAAAGATTTAGCAGTGTTGTCAATTACCGAACTTAATAGAGGTTCAGTAAGGATTTTGCTGAAAATTCAACATTCAGAATCTGCTAAAGCTGGGTGTTCGGAAATGGCCAAAAAATGCAAACTTGCCCATGAACATACCATTGAGGAACAAAGGTAAACTTCTTACATATCAATGAGTGCTTTCCGATTCAAGTTCAAGCTCAACGATTAGGGACCTCTTTTTATAGCCGAATCCGAACGGCGTGCCGCAGTGCGACACTTCTTGGGGGAGAAGTTTTTACATCGCTTTTATGCATTGCATAAAAGGGGAAAACCGCCGCCGGATGTTCTCGCTAGGATTTGAACCCAGGCGCTTGACGTCATAGGCGGACATGCTAATAGCCACGGTGGCCTCCGAGCGGAGGTGGCCGGTGAGTCAAATAACCCGTATGATATCGATGGTACCATGCCGCGTTACTTTCCGCGAAAAATAGTCTGGGCACTGCATTCGATTCAACTTTAAAAGTCAAAGGGGACCGGATGGCACGCTGCCTACAATGCTACAAAGTTTAGGACTGTGTGCCCTATGACATCTTGAGATGATTTTTAAGTGCTGCGTTTTGCTGGACTATTTACCGACTGGGTGATGGGAGATTAGAATGGTTTATACCCCGAAACCGGGGAAATCGAGCCAAACTCTATCCGAGGACTACAAGCCAATCAGCCTCTCTTCCTTTATTGGGGAGACTAATTGAAATATGTATTAGGGACCCTCTTGACCTTTCATTGGTATACGACATGCGTATACTAAGGTCGGTTGGTTGACAGTGTCCTCCAGTGTGGTTGGGTACATCCAGGGGAGTTTGGGTGGGCGCGGCCTTCTTGGACATAGAAGGGGCTTTTAATAACGTGAAGTTGGAGTCCATACATGGAACACTGATGGACATGAAAAGTCCCTCCGTTTTTGGTAAATTTGGTCTATATCATGCTGAAAGGCCGAAATATCTTTGAAAGAGGGCTCGATGCAGAGGAACTCCGCAAGGAGGAGTTTTATTTCCCTTATAGAGGCTTCTGGTTTTCAATGGGATACTGAAGCCATTTGAGAGGGAGAGACTGAGGACCACGTCGTTACCATGGTGGGTGGCCGTTTCCTCTCTACTATTAAAGATCTCATTTAAGAAGCTTCGCGGAAGCTGTCCGGAAGGGTGAGGGCTAACGCG
Organism: Stomoxys calcitrans; assembly: GCF_963082655.1. Taxonomy (NCBI): domain Eukaryota; kingdom Metazoa; phylum Arthropoda; class Insecta; order Diptera; family Muscidae; genus Stomoxys; species Stomoxys calcitrans. Next base: position 150,285,320 of record NC_081555.1, on the reverse strand, counting down.
ATTAGCATAAATCCAAGAAGGACTAAACTGGTACTTTTCACCAGGTGGAAGAGGCTGGCTGGAAGCCACCGTAGGGTAAAAGATATCCGCCCTACGGTGGCCGGACAACTTCGTCATCATGCTGGGTGACCGTTTCCTCTCCGCTCTTACAGTCCTCACTCAGGGAGCTTTGGGGAAGCTGTCTGGATGGGCGAGGACTAACGGGATTGGCATAAAACCAAGAAAGACTGAACTGGTACTTTTCACCAGGTGGAAGAAGCTGGTTGGAGGCCACCGTACGGTAGAGGATGTCCGCCTTACGGTGACTGGGTGACGTCATCATCATGATTCGTGGTCGTTTCCTCTCTACTTTTACAGTCCCCACTCAGTTAGCTTTGAGGAAGCTGTCTGGATGGGTGAGACCTAACGGGATTGGCATAAAGAAAACTTAAACTGGTACTTTTCACCAGGAGGAAGAAGCTGGTTGGAAGTCACCGTAGGATAGAAGATATCCGCCCTACGGTGGCCGGACGACTGCGTCATCATGGTGGGTGACCGTTTCCTCTCCACTCTTACAGACCTCACTCAGGGAGCTTTGGGGAAGCTGTTAGGATGGGCGAGGGCTAACGGGATTGACATAATTCCATGAAATACTGAACTTGTACTTTTCACCAGGCCACCGTAGCGCCGAGGTTAGCATTTATGACGCTGAACGCCTGGGTTCGAATCCTGGCGAGAACAATGGAAAAAGTGTTTGGGGGGGTGGTTATCCCCTCCTAATGCTGGCGACATTTGTGAGATCAGTTATCATTGAGCCGCATCATTGAGGTTCCTTATCATTAAGGTTCCTTATCATTGAGGTTCCTTATCATTGAGCCTTACCTTTCGGAAAGCTTTCATTAATATGTGAGAAGTTTGGACCTGTTCTTCAAAGGAATGTCAATGAGCAAATTTGCATAGGAAGAAGCCGGGTATTTTTAGGGGACCTATAATGAATGCCGCTTTCTTCGGAGGAAAAGTACTTGGGCGTGATTGTTGATTAGAAACTAGGTTGGAGAAGCAATGTCGAAGAGGGGTTCAAAAAGGGACTGAATGCGCTCTACTTTTGTCGCAGATTGAAAGGAAGGAGTTGCGGGATTAGGTAGGGGACGGTGCCTTGAATGTTTAGCGCCTATGGATGTCTGGTGTGGAACAAGCCTCTGGGAGAACTGTGCCTTCCGCAGGTTGACCGAGAAGGTACAGGGTACCTTCTACAGTGCTGATTTCTGGGGCAAGGGAAAGTGCCCCGAGTAAAGCGCTGAATACCATTTTCGACCTTAAGCCTTTGCATCTATACGTTGGGTTTGTGTCAACAAAGATTCCCATAAGATTGAGGGAGTCAGTTACATCTCGGCTTTTGCACCTTTATGTTGAATTTCTGTCAACAAAGTTCGCCATAAGACTGAGGGAGGTACACGGCGCTACTCAAACTTAGGGCATTCTTCTGTACTACGGGGAGGATGGTGAGGCCGCGAGGCGATATTCTTTATGCTTCGCGAATGATTATATAATAGGAGAGTTCTACCTTGTTGATGGGTTGGGCGTCATTTTCCCGAAAATAAATCTGTGGACTGGGGACAACCCGCTGTTACCGTGACCCTCTATATACACGGATGGGGGCAGTAGAGCAGAAATCTTCATTGAATACCTGGAATCAGGGAATCTTATAGGCTACTGTATGGATGCAGCATCATTCAGGTGACGGTTTTCGTGATTCTGAAGCCACTGGAGATGATGTTGATGTGGCGGGCTAATGAAAACGTGAACAGTCAGGTGGTGCTAGCATCGAGCCCTGTGAGATCGAAACTGGTTAGAAGATGCAAAGAACTTCTTGGAACCATGGGAAAGGCTGTCAGCTATGCTGGAGGCAGGGCCAACAAGATGTGGCGAAGAACGAAGCGGCCGCTGACCTAGTCGGAAGTGGAACGCCGATTGCCGCAGATTTTGCTACAGAACCAGTGAGCGCTCCAATGTGCGAGCTTCTTGTACCTGAAAATGTGGATGCCTTCTACCATGCCTTCTACGAATAAGGCATGTGCTGTAGGTTATAGGGTATTAAAGGCCCTGTGGCTGAGTATTTAGCGCAACAGAAAGTCGCTAATCCTGAGGCTGAGAAGGCAAGACTTAAGACTGCTGATAAGAGTCTTGTAACTGGAAATGTGGATGCCTTTTACGATGACAGCGCGAATAAGGCATGGGCTAGTGCTGTAGGTTGTAGGGTATCAAAGGCCCTGTGGCTGAATATTTAGCGCAACAGGAATTCGCTAATCCTGAGTCTGAGAAACCATGACTTAAGACTGCTGCTAAGAGTCTTGCACCTGGAAATGTGGATGCCTTCTGCGATGACCGCGCGAATAAGGCATGGGCTGGTGCTGTAGGGTATCAAAGGCCCTGTGGCTGAGTATTTAGCACAACAGGAATTCGCTATTCCTGAGTCTGAGTAACCATGACTTAGGACTGCTGATAAGAGTCTTGCACCTGGACAAATGTGGATGCCTTCTACGATGACCGCGCGAAATGGTTATTGCAACGTTAGGTCTTTAACGTCGTGTTGGACGCAAGAAGAAACAGAATTCGGATACATGACCGACTACGACCCTGAACGCCTGGGTTCGAATCCTGGTTAGTTATAGTACCCTGTAGTGGTACAGGGTATTATAACTTTGTGAATGTAGTGGTGTAGGGAATAAAAACGAAAATGCGAATGAAGTCAGTACTAGGCTTTAGGCGCTAGTTTCCCTTTTCTGTCCTTTTTTACCGTTTTTTCTGCTTCCTCTTGTTCTCTTCCACCTGCTCCTAAGGCGAACAAAGTGGACCAATGCACGATAAGATTTGTATGGAGATACCCGAATGGTTTCATCAACCTTTATATCAAGTACATCGTTTTTTTCAGAGACGCTACAAAAGTGGACCTATAGGCACAGCAAATGATGCTTCAGCGATGAGGCTTATTGCTGGCTGAATGACTTCGTCAATAGGCGAAACTATTCGTTATTGGTCAGACAGCAATGCAGACTTACTTCATGAGTCATCATTGCATTCCGAAAAATTACGGTTTGGTGCGGTTTATGGGCCGGCGGCGTCATTGGGCCGTACTTCTGCCGAGATGATCAAGACCGTCACGTTACTGTTCGCTACCGTTGAATGATAACATAAAATTTGTGGCCCTAAATTGGATGATATGGACATGTAGGACATGTGGTTCCAACAGGACGGCGCGACAAGTCACACAGCCAATGTCACAATCAATTTATTGGAAACCAAGTTTGGGGAAAGTGTTATCTCACGAAATTATCCAGTCGATTGGCCGCCTCGGCTGTGCGATTTGACGCTGTTAGACCATTTTCTGTGGGGCTTCGTCTAGTCTATGATCTATACCAACAAGCCAACGACGATTGAGGGACTTCGTACGAATATTGAACGAGAAATTGCAGCAGTATCGGCCGATTCATGCTTGAAAACCCTCGAAAATTGGGTTCAGCGTTTGAACTTCTGGAAACGTCCCCATGGTGGCCATGCAGAAGAAATCGAGTTCCATACAAAATGATATCGAACGTACTTTTACAGAAATCTTGAGACCATACAAGCCGCGATTTTTATCAGATTTGGCTAAAATTTTATGTTATGCGTCTCAACACTTGAGCCAAGTACACTCCAAATCGGTGTATAACCACATATACTCCCATATTTTAGCAGAATCCATGGTGCTGGGTTCCCAAGATTCGGCCCAACCAAACTTAGCACGCTTTTACTTGTTTATATTGCCACAAGACTTATTTAAATCCTTAGAATTCCTCTATTCCCTATCTAATTTCTATTTCTCTAAACATGCACTTGCATACTACCCCCAATTCATCAGCAAATGTTCTCACACATACGAAACAGCAGTGAGTAACAGAGCGCGCTGTCGCCTTGTTGCTCAGTGGCTGTTGGTTGCATTAAGTCAAGTAACATAAAATACATACACACATACATACATACATATATAGTAGAGTAGCACTTGTCGCTTTAATATGATTATTGTGTTTTATTCACAATTGTTGCCCGATGCCCGATTGTGGTGGTTGTTGCTATTGGTGAACTAACCAGCAGCTGTTGCTCATAGGCTCTTGTCATTGTTGTTGGTGTTGCTTGTTCTGTGCACTTGTTGTTGTTGTTGTCCGTCCATCCATCCATCCATTGTCGTCAATATTATGGAAGTAATAATGTATGACAGTGTCACTAAAGTAAATCACAGTAGTGTACTTAGTTACATATTAAGTAGTCGTGTTTGTACATTTCTCTAAGACTATATATATGTGTGTGTGTGTTCAGCCCAACAAAGCAATGAACATAGTAAGTGCACGCGTATGTTGTTGATTTGTCTTTTTTTTTGCAATAAGTGAAAAAAAAACTAACCATGGGAGAGCAGAGAAAATGTACTTTGTGCCATATGAGGTATTATGAGTGGCCCGTGTGTTGGTCGGCCGGGCGGTCGTTCGTTCGTTCGTTTGGTCGATCGGTCATTATGTTGTGTGTTAGTTTTTTTTTTTTTTCAATATTTTTGGGGCGGTTTGTTTGTATGTTGTCTACTGTCATGGGCGTTAGGCAGAAGGCTGGCTGGGAGGCAGGTTAGCTTAAGTTTATTAGTTCGTCAGTTATTCTGCCGACAAGCGCTATTAATAACAATAACAACAAGCAACTACTGTAATAAACGCAAGAGGGTGGACTTTGGCAGACTAGTAGCCACAGTTGTGGCATGTACCACATCCATTTACAGTAGAAATGTACAACAACAAAGTGCGCGAATAGAACGTACAACAACACAAAATCTAATTGTCAACCTTAGTTAAGTGGTTTAATGCTTTTGTGTTGTTATTATTAAATGGACAAAATGCAAAACGAATAACAAGAAGAAGAAGAAGAAGACAAAGAGGAGGCAGGCGGCAACGCTAGCAGCGACAGCACAAACAAAAGATGGAAAATAAACGCAAATTCGAAATATTTAACTGTCATAAATTTCGAATGACATAACCACATAGACTTCTTCTTCTTCTTCTTGGTTTCATATATAACCACATAGACGAATTCCTCTATATACACGAAACTCGAAAAAGAGGTCAAACTGTGGGAGAGTTTTAAATGTCATGCTACATATGAGTGCCAGTGAGGGAGAGAGAGAGAACATGATTAATAAGGACTTTCATGCTAATGGTTCATAAATGGTTGGAGACTGAAAGAGCCAGAGAGGAAAAAGTATGAGTCTTAATCAAAAGAGAGAAAGAGAGAGTGAGAGAGAGCATTACAGTAATATGCAAAAATAATAGGAAATAGAGGAATTTTCCTTTTGCGATAGGAATATTAAAATAACAATAATAGTGTTTATACAAAATAAGAACTGTCATAAACAAATCCTTGTTTAGCCTAACGATTTAATGAATCTGGAGTATTTCAGGCGTACAGTGAAGAGTTACTTGGACATTGAAATCAGAGTTGCATTCAGTGTATTCATCACCAAAGAGTTAACACATTTATTAAACTTTCCCATTCGGGACATACGACTCCGGAGGGTCAATACGGCGAGCTATTCGCCGCACAGAATGGTCTGTTGCAACTAGTGATTGAACCGACACACATTTCATGTTTCGAAGAACACCAACATAACACTTTTGACCTATTCTTAACTTTGCACCCTGAGAAGTATGAAGTTAATGTCCTTGCACCTCTTGGTAATTCCGATCACTGGACCATGTCAGCGTTCTTTTCGTATTCTGCTCTTCGCGCCGCCTCTTGTGCAGCACTGAAGCGGTCAATTTTTGTATACGAAAGAGCACGTGGGGCTGAGCTCAACGAACAATTTTTCCAGCATTTTAATTGGAAACTTTGATTTCTAAACGGTGAAGTAAATGCTGCTGTATTTCTCTTTAACCGGGCATGCAGAGATGCTGCCAGATCAAAAGAGGATGAATTTAGGACTTGGCGTCTGAACAAAAATGCCAATACCGAAATTCTGCACAAACCGGTATGAACTTCGTGTGTCAGAGTACCGAAAAGTTTCTTTACGAACAGCGTCTTCGTGCACAAAGTTGTTGCTTCTCCGAGGGGAAGCAAGGGCTTTTGGTCATTCGTAAAAAGAGTAAAGGGCAACCCATCGGGAATTCCAACTCTTGTTAAGGATGGTCAGGTATTCACTGACCCGGTTGATAAGGTTAATCTACTGGCTGAAATGTTTGCAGGAAACTCTTCCTTGTTCTCCGAGGGGAAGCAAAAGCTTTTGGTCATTCGTAAAAAGAGTAAAGGGCAACCCATTGGCAATCCCAACTCTTGTTAAGGATGATCAGGTATTCACTGACCCGGTTGATAAGGCTAATCTACTGGATGAAATGTTTGCAGAAAATTCTTCCTTGCCGTTTAGCAATCAACCACTCCCTAGTTCGATGCCTCAGATATTCTTTCGAACACGTCGAGTTAAAAGGGTTCTTGCGGTTCTCGACGTTAATAAATCTCCGGGCCCGGACGGTATATCAACACTTGTCCTTTCTAAGTGTTCTTCGACACTTGCTCGTCCACTACGCAACCTTTTCAACATTGCTTAACGTGCAGGAGTTTTCCCGGCGCGTTGGAAGGTTGCGAACGTTCAGCCCATCCCCAAAAAAAAGGTGGGGCGAACAACCCTGCGAATTACCGGCCAATTGCGATATGCTCCGCACTCTCCAAGGTTATGGAGAGTATGGTTAACCATCATCTTGTCAGATATTTAGAGTCCAATGGCCTTCTTAGCGACCGACAGTATGGGTTCCGCAGAAATCGCTCTACAGGAGACCTAATGGCATTTTTGTCGCAACGATGGAGTCGCTCTATCCACCAGTTTGGTGAGAGTAAGGTCGTGGCTCCGGATATCTCCAAGGCATTTGATAGGGTCTGGCATGGTGCACTTTTATCAAAGCTTGTTGTTCGATTTATATCGAGCTTTCTAAGAGATCGCACTATAGGAGGTGTTATACAGGGTGGCTGATGAAAGCCGCTACCAAAAAAAAATGTAATAACTTTTTTTCTATTTAATAATAATAATTTAATAATTAATTTAATTAATTAATTAATTAATTTAATTAATAATAATTTAATAATTAATTTAATAATTTAATTTAACATGAATAAAAGAAAAATGTATTCCATACACCGAAAAAAAAATGTAGCAATATTCATCATTGTAGCAATATTCATCAGCCACCCTGTAGATGGGTTCTCATCACATGAGTATACATTGACCGCAGGTGCGCCACAAGGCTCTGTCCTTTCCCCATTGACGATCTATTGGGTCAGACTTCGAATTCAGTCTACTCATTTGCCAATGACAACAGTCTGTGTCATTCATATTCATTCGACCATAGGTCCAGTTTTCAAGAAATTGTGGACATGAGGCGCATTATGGATGAGACGCTCTCCCAGGATTTTTTGGCCATGGGTTGTAGATGGGTTCTCATCACATGAGTATACATTGACCGCAGGTGTGCCACAAGGCTCTGTCCCCTTCCCCCTTCCCTTTTTCTTATTTTCATTGACGATGGATGAGACGCTCTCCCAGGATTTGTTGGCCATGGGTTGTAGATGGGTTCTCATCACATGAGTATACATTGACCGCAGGTGTTCCACAAGGCTCTGTCCCCTTCCCCCTTCCATTTTTCTTATTTTCATTGACGATCTATTGGGTCAGACTTCGAATTCAGTCTACTCATTTGCTAATGACACCAGTCTATGTCATTCATATTCATTCGACCATAGGCCCGGTTCTCAAGAAATTATGGACAGGAGGCGCATTATGGATGAGATGCTCTCCCAGGATTTGTTGGCTATTTCCGAGTGGGCTAGAATGAACAGAGTAGACTTTAACGCACAAAAGACGCAGTGCTGTTTCTTGATATCTCTCTTCGATATCTATCGACGGTATAGATATTGAACAGTAAGATGCTCTTGATGTTCTGGACATGACGATACAATGTGATGTCCGTTGGTCAAAACACGTATTCGAAGTGTCGAAAGAAGCATTCAAGTGTTTCGACTTTCTTAAGCGGTGCAAGAAATATTTCACCTCTTCTGATCTTCTCAATATCTATACCTTCTACATTTGGCCGAGGATGGAATATATCTCTCATATATGGGCAGAAGCTCCAAAATCATCCTTGAAGCTACTTGACCGGGTTCAACGGTGAGCGATGGTGCTGATTGGGGATAGTAGGGTATCAAACTCTATTGCTTCTCTTGAACATTGTCGGAATGTGGGTAGCGTTGTATTGCTCTATCGTTATTTTCATGGCATGTGTTCGAGGGATATTCGTCTTCTTATCCTTCACGTTAGGATGTTCCCCAGGAATACAAGACTTGCCAGGAACTCACACCTATTTGTAATTGATTGGCCAGTCAACCGAACCATGCACTACAGGATTAGACTCTCAGAGTATCTCTTAGCAGCCAAAAGGATATTCGTTATAGAAAACGTTGTGATCGTCAATATCTAAGTATCCCAGCATGCAAAGCCCCCTTGAGGTGGAGCTTACATCGAGAGCAACCAACAGATTTTGTGTTTAATTAAAATTTTGTGATTTTATTTCTTCTTGATAAAGCAAAAACTTCATCTTTGTAATACGCGAAAAAAGCCATGACATGGGAAATGGGATATCCGCCAGAGATCTCTTACCATTTCCTCTATTTACAAGTTCTAATCAATTGAAGAAAAACAACAACCACAATAACTGCAAAGAAAAATGAAAAATGGATCAAAGGGGAAGTGGAGCTTGTCGACTGGTTGTCTACTTAACATCGGAAATTGTCTTACAGACCAACAACCATAGTGGCAAGAGCATGATACAGAGAAAACAGAAGACCTCCGGTGAAATTATAAAGAAGACTGTAAACAACAAAAGGAAATACTGAAGAAGCTAAACAGACAGACATACAGAAAGAAAAAAAAAAATAATAGTAATAACAATAATAATAATAATTATGCCCAAGGCAATGAAAAAACAAAAATCAACAAAACGAACGAAAGACAAACAGAAAAAAAAATCAGTATGAAAATGAAGAGGCTTTCGCTGAATGTCTCAAAACAACCAACAACAAAACTAAGGTTTTATGTAATGCGCGATTCCACAGAAATGACAACAAATTTGCAAACGTTGTCAAGTTATTGCCACAGCAGCACCTATAACTGTCTGTCTGTCTGTCTGTCCGTGTTCGTGTCTGTCTGCCTGTTTGTTGGGTAGTCATAAAAATTGCTTAGTCTCCAATTGTAAATCGTGCCTACAAAAGTAGTTTTCCAATTACAAATGGGGGAGAAATACAACAACAACAGCAACAACAACAAAAACACAATTCAACTTTACCGTTATACGTGAAATTTCAAATTGGCTTTAAAGAAATTGCAAATCAAATAAATATGCAGTATTTTTTTTTTTTCTTTCTTTTCAAATGTCATAGCGAGGGGTTTTTTATGTTTGAATTTTTGCAATGCTAATACTTGTAATTACTTTGGATAATCGTTGACAAGGTTTGCATGGTTGAGTAAACAAGGTGTAATTAATAAAGAAAAAAAAAATTATATGAATAAAAAAAAAGGTTTAAATATGAAATAAAATTCCCAGAAAAAAATCCAAATATAAAAAAAAACCAGTATGGAAAGGAAAAAGTCGGGCGGTGCTGCCTTTCAAATACCTTAAATCTAGCCTATAGGGACAAAGTGGGAGCTACATCTTATCCTAAACCAGCAGGTATATCTAAATCTGAACAGATTTCTATCAAATTCACCAGTAATGTCGAGAGTCAAGAGAAAATCTTTCCTACCAAATTTCAAGAGAATCGGTTAACAAATGACCATTTTTTTGCATTATTATTGCAAATCGGATGGCCATGTATATGGGAGCTATATCTAAATCTGAACCGATCTCGATCAAACTTCTTAGATATTGTGGTGGGCGTTAAGGAAAACGTTGTGCAAAATTTTGGCAAGATTGGTCGATAAATGCGCTTGCAGTGGCTCTAGAAGTTAAAATCAGGTAATATATATATGAGAGCTATATCTTAATCTGAACCGATTTCTATGAAATTCACCAGTAATATTAAGAGTAATAAGAAAATTATTCCTGCCAAATTTCGAGAGAATCGTTCAACAAATGAGCACTTGATTGCAGTATTTCTCAAAATCTGACAAACATATATATGGGAGCTATATCTAAATCTGAGCCGATTTCGATCAAACTTCTTAGATATTGTGGTGGTTGTCGAGAAAAACGTTGTGCAAAATTTTGGCAAGATTTGTCGATAAATGCGCTTGCAGTGACTCAAGGAGTGAAAATCGGGCGATATATATATATGAGAGCTATATCTTAATCTGAACCGATTTCTATGAAATTCACCAGTAATGTCGAGAATCAAGAGAAAATTCTTCCTGCCAAATTTCGAGAGAATCGTTCGACAAATGAGCACTTTATTGGAATATTTCTCAAAATCGGACGAACATATATATGGGAGCTACATCTAAATCTGAACCGATTTTGACCAAACTTCTTAGATATTGTGGTGGCCGTTAAGGAAAACGTTATGCAAAATTTTAGCAAGATTGGTCGATAAAAGCGCTTGCAGTGGCGCTAGAAGTGAAAATCGGGCGATATATATATGAGAGCTATATCTTAATCTGAACCGATTTCTATGAAATTCACCAGTAATGTCAAGAATCAAGAGAAAATTGTTCCTGCCAAATTTCGAGAGAATCGTTCGACAAATGATCACTTTATTGCAATATTTATCAAAATCGGACAAACATATACATGGGAGCTATATCTAAATCTGAACTGATTTCGATCAAACTTCTTAGATATTGTGGTAGTCGTTGAGGAAAACGTTGTGCAAAATTTTGTCAAGATTGGTTGATAAATGCGCTTGCAGTGGCTCTAGGAGTGAAAATCGGGCAATATATATATATATATGAAAGCTATATCTTAATCTGAACCGATTTCTATGAAATTCGCCAGTAATATTAAGAGTAATAAGAAAATTATTCCTGCCAAATTTCGAGAGAATCGTTCAACAAATGAGCACTTGATTGCAGTATTTCTCAAAATCTGACAAACATATATATGGGAGCTATATCTAAATCTGAGCCGATTTCGATCAAACTTCTTAGATATTGTGGTGGTTGTCGAGAAAAACGTTGTGCAAAATTTTGGCAAGATTTGTCGATAAATGCGCTTGCAGTGACTCAAGGAGTGAAAATCGGGCGATATATATATATGAGAGCTATATCTTAATCTGAACCGATTTCTATGAAATTCACCAGTAATGTCGAGAATCAAGAGAAAATTCTTCCTGCCAAATTTCGAGAGAATCGTTCGACAAATGAGCACTTTATTGGAATATTTCTCAAAATCGGACGAACATATATATGGGAGCTACATCTAAATCTGAACCGATTTTGACCAAACTTCTTAGATATTGTGGTGGCCGTTAAGGAAAACGTTATGCAAAATTTTAGCAAGATTGGTCGATAAAAGCGCTTGCAGTGGCGCTAGAAGTGAAAATCGGGCGATATATATATGAGAGCTATATCTTAATCTGAACCGATTTCTATGAAATTCACCAGTAATGTCAAGAATCAAGAGAAAATTCTTCCTGCCAAATTTCGAGAGAATCGTTCGAAAAATGATCACTTTATTGCAATATTTATCAAAATCGGACAAACATATACATGGGAGCTATATCTAAATCTGAACTGATTTCGATCAAACTTCTTAGATATTGTGGTAGTCGTTGAGGAAAACGTTGTGCAAAATTTTGTCAAGATTGGTCGATAAAAGCGCTTGCAGTGGCGCTAGAAGTGAAAATCGGGCGATATATATATGAGAGCTATATCTTAATCTGAACCGATTTCTATGAAATTCACCAGTAATGTCAAGAATCAAGAGAAAATTCTTCCTGCCAAATTTCGAGAGAATCGTTCGACAAATGATAACTTTATTGCAATATTTCTCAAAATCGGACGAACATATACATGGGATCTATATCTAAATCTGAACCGATTTCCATCAAACTTCTTAGATATTGTGGTAGACGTCGAGGAAAACGTTGTGCAAAATTTTGGCAAGATTGGTCGATAAATGCGCTTGCAGTGGCTGTAGGAGTGAAAATCGGGCGATATACATATAGGGCAGTTATATATAAATCCGAACCGATTTCTATGAAATTCGCCAGTAATGTCGAGAGTCATAAGAAAATTCTTCCTGCAAATTTCGAGAGAATCGTTCAACAAATGAGCACTTTATTGCATTATTACTGCAAATCGGATGGACATATATATGGGAACTATATCTAAATCTGAACCGATTTTTTCCAATTTTAATAGGCTTTGCCTCTAGACCGAAAAACATGCCTGTACCAAATTTGAAGACGACCGGATGAAAATTGCGGCCTGTAGTTTGTACACAAATTAACATGGGAGACAGACGGACATAGCTAAATCGAATCAGAAAGTGATTCTGAGTCGATCGCAATACTTATCAATGGGTCCGTCTCTCTTCCTTTTGGGTGTTACAAACAAATTCACAAAGTTATGATACCCTGTACCACAGTAGTGGTGTGGGGTATAAAAACAAGTAAAAGAGTGCTAGGGTCGGCAGGGCCGACAACATGGATTCCGCTTAAAATGTACCCTTACTAATTGAGTGTCTATTTGAATTATTTTAGACTCAAAAAGTCATATCGGGATATCGGTACTTAGGAGGGCCTATAACACCATATTGACCGATTTGGATAAAATCTGTCATGGATGTTTTAAGTCATAAAATAGGTCTTGGGCCAAATTTCAGCCAAATTGGATGAAAATTGAGGCATCTAAGAGCTCAAGAATTCAAATCCGGGGATCGGTTTATATGGGGCTATATCTGTTTATCTACCGATTTAGATCATACTTGGCATGGATGTTGGAAGTCATTACATAAGACTTTGTTCCAAATTTCAGCCAAATCCGACGAAAGTTGAAGCTTCTAAACGCTCAAGAAGTCAAATCTGGAGATCGGTTTATATGGAGGCTATATCTGTTTATCTACCGATTTCGATCATACTTGGCATGGATGTTGGAAGTCATTACATAAGACTTTGTTCCAAATTTCAGCCAAATCCGACGAAAGTTGAAGCTTCTAAACGCTCAAGAAGTCAAATCTGGAGATCGGTTTATATGGAGGCTATATCTGTTTATCGACCGATTTGGATCGTACTTGGCATGAATGTTGGAAGTCATTACATAAGACTTTGCTTCAAATTTCAGCCAAATCCGACGAAAGTTGAAGCTTCTAAACGCTCAAGAAGTCAAATCCGGGGACCGGTTTATATAGAGGCTATATCTGTTTATCTACCGATTTAGATCATACTTGGCATGGATGTTGGAAGTCATTACATAAGACTTTGTTCCAAATTTCAGCCAAATCCGACGAAAGTTGAAGCTTCTAAACGCTCAAGAAGTCAAATCTGAAGATCGGTTTATATGGAGGCTATATCTGTTTATCGACCGATTTGGATCGTACTTGGCATAGATGTTGGAAGTCAAAACACAAGACTTTGCTCCAAATTTCAGCCAAATCCGACGAAAATTGTGGCTTCTAAGGGCTCAAGAATTCAAATCCGGGATCGGTTTACATGGGGATCGGTTATCTGTTTATCGACCGATTTGGATCGTATTTGGCATGGATGTTGGAAGTCATAACGCAACTCTTTGTTCCAAATTTCAGCCATATTCGACGAAAATTGAGGCTTCTAAGGACTCAAGAAGTCAAATCCGGAGATCGGTTTATATGGGGACTATATCTGTTTATCGACCGATTTGGATCGCATTTAGCATGGATGTTGAAAATCATAACGCAATTCATTGTTCCAAATTTCAGCCAAATCGGATGAAAATTGAGGCTTTTAAGAGCTCAAGAATTCAAATCTTAGGATCGGTTTATATGGGGGCTATATCTGTTTATAGACCGATTCGGTTCATACATGGCAGGGATGCTGGAAGTCATAACTCATGTCTTTGTTCCAAATTTCAGCCAAATCGGATGAAAATTGAGGCTTCCAAGGGCTCAAGAATTCAAATCCGGGGATCGGTTTATATGGAGACTATATCTGTTTATCGTCCGATTCGAATCATACTTGGCATGGATGTTGGGAGTCATAACACAAGACTTTGTTCCAAATTTCAGCCAAATCCGACGAAAGTTGAAGCTTCTAAACGCTCAAGAAGTCAAATCTGGAGATCGGTTTATATGGAGGCTATATCTGTTTATCGACCGATTTGGATCGTACTTGGCATGGATGTTGGAAGTCATAACACAAGACTTTGCTCCAAATTTCAGCCAAATCCGACGAAAATTGTGGCTTCTAAGGGCTCAAGAATTCAAATCCGGGGATCGGTTTATATGGGGGCTATATCTGTTTATCGACCGATTTGGATCGTACTTGGCATGGATGATGGAAGTCATAATTTAAGTCGTTGTTCCAAATTTCAGCCAAATCCGACGAAAATTGAGGCTTCTAAGTGCTCAAGAATTTAAATTCGGGGACCGGTTTATATAGGGGCTATATCTGTTTGTCGATTGATTCGGATGATAATTGGCATGGATGTTAGAAGTCATAAAGCAAGTCTTTCTTCCAAATTTCAGCTAAATCGGATGAAAATTGAGGCTTCTAAGGGCCCAAGAAGTCAAATCCGAGGATCGGTTTATATGGCGACTATATCTGCTTATCGACCGATTCTTTTCATACTTGGCATGGATGTTGGAAGTCATAACACAAGACTTTGCTCAAAATTTCAGCCAAATCGAATGAGAATTGAGGCCTCTAAGGGCTGAAGAAGTCAAATCTGGCGATGGGTTTATTTGGAGGCTATATCTGTTTATTGACCGATTCAGATCATACTTGGAATGGATATTGGAAATCGTAACTCAAGTTTTTGTTCCAAATTTTAGCCAATTCGGATGAAAATTAAGGCTTCGAGGGGCTCAATCCGTTTATATGGCGGGTTCTTCCAAATCCGAACCGATATGGACCATTTGCAATCCCCAGTGACCTACATTAATATGGCTAGATCGACTCAGAATGTCGAGACGATCCACATTATATATATAGTTTATGGGGTTCTACATCAATATTTCGAGGTGTTACAAACGGAAAAAACGAATTCCCACACTTTTGTTCTTATCCCGTGTATCTGCCTGCTTTTTTTGTTTAATAGTCATAACAATTTTTGTTTAGTGTCATGTTTAACCTGTTGATGAATAATCCATCTTAAAGGTGGCTTGTTGCGATCTCTGCTGCCAGCGGTAAATAATATGGCGCTATGCAAATTTTTTAAGAATTTATTTTTATATTCTCTTCTTTAGACTTGCCACAACAACACAAATGTCTGGGTAGGGGGATTTTTATGGTCATGCAAGTTCGGCCTACATAAAATAAATTAATTTTTTTTTCAAGCTGCCGCAATTTCTTTGCCTTTGGTTTTGGGTGATAGCGGTTTGTCAGTTTGTCACTTTAGTTGTGGCCACTAAAAATAAAATATTTATGAGCTAATAATAGTCATGGTCGTGGTTACATGCAGGCACTGCTCGACCCTGCCCCTGTCTTGCCCCTCGAAAATGAGTTTCGCACAAAGATACCATTACTAATCTGTGGTACTTGGCATGTATTCGGACAAACGACAATATATCTGTGAAACCAGAACCAAAATTGTTTTGAGTGGGTTAAAAGAAACTTACAATGGAGTTAAAATATGGAAAAATCTTAAAAAAAACAAAACAAACAAAACCTGTCTTCATGTTTTCAAGGAATAAATAATGCATGCTGTTGTATGGATGTCCAAAAACAGAGTGGACATTCATTTTGAACAAGTTCATGTTGACTATAAATAGACGAGGTATGTCTTTCTGTTTTATTATCATTTTCGTTTTTTCGTCAAACAAAGACAATGTTGGAAGTATTGAACATGGAATATTTAAAATTCACCAAAAAATTTTACAACAACAACTAAAAGTGCGTTAAGTTCGGCCGTAAAGAATCTTAGGTACCCATCACCATGGATTACGCTAAAAATGTATTATACCCACCACCATAGAGTGGGGCTATACTAACCTAGTCATTCCGTTTTTAACCTCTCGAAATAATGATCTGCATCTGCGACCCCATAAAGAATATATAAATATATTCTGGATCGCCTCGACATTCTGATTCAATCTAGCCATGAAATTTTGCACAGATGCTTTATATTGATGTAGGTCGTTGGGTTGTTGCAAATGGGCCATATCGGTTCAGATTTGGATATAGCTCCCATATAAACCGATCTCCCGATTTGAATTCTTGACCCCTTAGAAGCCTCAATTCTCATGCGATTTGGCTGAAATTTGGAACAAAGTCTTGTGTTATGACTTCCAGCATCCTTGCCAAGTATGATCGGAATCGGTCGATAAACAGATATAGCCTCCATATAAACCGATCTCCCGATTTGAATTCTTGAGTCCTTAGAAACCACAATTTTCATCCGATTTGGCTGAAATTTGGAACAAAGACTTGTATTATGACTTCCAACAACTAGGCCAAGTATGATCCGAATCGGTCGATAAACATATATAGCCCCCATATAAACCGATCCCCGGATTTGAATTCTTGAGCCCTTAGAATCCTCAATTTTCATCCGATTTGGCTGAAATTTGGAACAAAGTTCCGCGTCATGACTTCCAACATACATGCCAAGTATGATCCGATTCAGTTGATGAACATATATAGCCCCCATATAAACCGATCCCCGGATTTGAATTCTTGAGCCCTTAGAAGACTCAATTTTCATCCGATTTGGCTGAAATTTGGAACAAAGTCTTGTGTTAGGACTTCCATCATTCATGCCAAGTATGATCCGAATCGGTAGATAAACAGATATAGCCCCCATGTAAACCGATCGCGGATTTGATTTCTTGAGCTCTTAGAAGCCTCATATTTCATTCGATTTGGTTGAAATTTGGAACAAGGATATGAGTTATGACTTGCAACAGCCATGTCAAGTATGATTCGAGTCGGTCGATAAACAAATATAGCCTTCATATAAACCGATCCCCGGTTATGACATTTTTAGTTCTTAGAAGCATCAATTTTCATCCGATTTGGCTGAAATTTGGAGCAAAGTCTTGTGTTATGACTTTCAACATACATGCCAAGTATGATTCGAATCGGTCGATAAACAGATATAGCCCCCATATAAACCGATCCCCGGATTTGAATTCTTGAGCCCTTAGAAGCCACAATTTTCGTCGGATTTGGCTGAAATTTGGAGCAGTCTTGTTTTATGACTTCCAACATCCATGCCAAGTACGATCCAAATCGGTCGATAAACAGATATAGCCTCCATATAAACCGATCTCCAGATTTGACTTCTTGAGCGTTTAGAAGCTTCAACTTTCGTCGGATTTGGCTGAAATTTGGAACAAAGTCTTATGTAATGACTTCCAACATCCATGCCAAGTATGATCGAAATCGGTAGATAAACAGATATAGCCCCTATATAAACCGGTCCCCGGATTTGACTTCTTGAGCCCTTAGAGGCCACAATTTTCGTCGGATTTGGCTGAAATTTGGAGCAAAGTCTTGTGTTATGACTTCCAACATCCATGCCAAGTACGATCCAAATCGGTCGATAAACAGATATAGCCTCCATATAAACCGATCTCCAGATTTGACTTCTTGAGCGTTTAGAAGCTTCAACTTTCGTCGGATTTGGCTGAAATTTGGAACAAAGTCTTGTGTTATGACTTCCAACATCCATGCCAAGTATGATTCGAATCGGTCGATAAATAGATATAGCCCCTATATAAACCGGTCCCCGGATTTGACTTCTTGAGCCCTTAGAGGCCTCAATTTTCATCCGATTTGGCTGAAATTTGGAACAAAGTCTTGTGTTATGAATTCCAACATCCATGCCAAGTACGATCCAAATCGGTCGATAAACAGATATAGCCTCCATATAAACCGATCTCCAGATTTGACTTCTTGAGCGTTTAGAAGCTTCAACTTTCGTCGGATTTGGCTGAAATTTGGAACAAAGTCTTGTGTTATGACTTCCAACACCAATGCCAAGTATGATTCGAATCGGTCGATAAATAGATATAGTCCCCATATAAACCGATCCCCGGATTTGAATTCTTGAGCCCTTAGAAAGCTCAATTTTCATCCGATTTGGCTGAAATTTAGAACAAAGTCTTGCGTTATGACTTACAACATCCATGCCAATTATGATTCGAATCGGTCGATAAACACATATAGCCCCCATATAAACCGATCCACGGATTTGAATTCTTGAGCCCTTGGAAGCCTTAATTTTCATCCGATTTGGCTGAAATTTGGAACAAAGTCTTGTGTTATGACTTCCAACATCCAAGTCGGTCGATAAATATATATAATATATGTAAATATGGTTCGGATTGGTCTTTTCCAGATATATCTGCCATATAGACCGATCTGCCCATTAATGGTCTGCATTTATTACCCAATTTATCTGGAATTGAACACAGTTGTATTAAGCCCCTCCTCATCCGACCAGCATATGGTCCAGATCAAACTATATTTAGATATAGCTGCCATATAGACCGATCCGCCGAATAATGTTCTTCATCCCATAAAAATGTTCTTCATCCCATGTTTTTAAAGTTTACTATTGAAGCTCTTGGATTTCGCGACTTACTACCTTCAATGGGTGTTAATGGTTTCTACATCTCAATTGTGTACTACCTCCACAGAGAGGTCAGTGTACACAATTGAGATAGGGGAGGAACCAAGATTGCACTGAATTTTTGACAAGTTAGAAACCTTGACAACCACTTAGAAACGTTTCTTGGTATGCCTCATTCACTATTTTCACCTTAACCCTCTTAGATCCTGAAAATTCTAACTAATTTTTCACATATTGCAACCACAGAAAATGGCCGATAGCCGAGCTGGAAGCGTGTTCGCATTGACACTCCGGGGGCCGTGAATTCGATTCCCGCAAGAGGCCTTGGTCTGTCGCTACTGTCGTAACACAATGGAGCAAAATTGTCTAAGTAAGTCTGTAAAGGACTGGCACTCTTACCTAAACCTAAACCTTACCCCAGAAGATCTTGAAATATTTGATTCATGTTCGATTCCACAATACTTACAACTGTTTCACGTATGACTTCTTCATAAATTACAAATAATTTTTGTGCAAAAAAACTAAATTGCAATACAAACAATTTCCAATGCATGAACAAAAATCCGCATTAACAACCAAC